>NC_022013.1:38997235-39015173 GCF_000317375.1 Microtus ochrogaster | reverse complement strand
GGCCGCTTTTTTAAAGGGAGAGAGACCACGCCCCAATGGGCTGGTATCTCAGCGGCTATAGGCTGGAGGAGCGGAAGGACCTCCCGCAACAGCTTGGTCCAGTATTTTTGCATCTGTTTTTCTTTGCTCGTTTCTCTGATGACTATGTCTAAGTCACTAACTTCTATTTTTAAAAGATAAACTCTGTTATATACGTTTACAACCTGATAGTTTCAATTTTCTCTTGCAATCGTAACTATGTAGATGAAAGAACAGTAAACAATATAGCTAGCAAAACAGCCTTGTCAAAAATGGCAAATATTTATAGATCTTCAATTCCAAAATACGTACTTCTCAGTGTCACAATATTAAGGAATAAAGTGCATCAAATTCCTTTCTTATTTTACAAAGCTTTTATTTTGAGGCTAGAGAAATGGTGAAGATAATTAGTAGGATATGTCATTGCATGTGAACTAAAGAAACTACATGCCACTTCTTCAGACTCTTTGCTGACATTTTCCCCATATAAAACACCTTGGTTTGTAAATATCTTTATAACAGACACTAAGGATTAAGTTACTTAAGGATTTTTGACTGTCAGTTTAAAGGGATGCCTATATCACATTAGAATCTCTTTGCCTAGTGTTTCTAGTTTCTATCACAATTTAAAGATTTTCATGAAATTCATGCCAACTAGTTGCTTTTGACAACTCATAGCAATTATTTACTTTTTGTCGCTGTGATAAAACACCATCTCCAATATATTGGAAAGAGTTTATTTTGGCTTGTGGTTCCAAGAAGGTAAGAGTCCATTGCAGACGAGAAGCAAGGCAGCAATCAGGCAGCATTTTGACCAGGAATAGGAAGCTGGGACCTCACATCCTCAGATTCAAGCATACATACACAGAGGAAACTACAACACTGTGGGGTTTTAAAACTCAAAACCTGCTACTTAACCCTTCCCAAATAGCATCACCAATGGGGAACCGCATCCTATAGAGGACTTTTCTAAATCAAACCACTGCACAAGAGGTAAACAATATGGAATCAGTTACAATTTATTCATTTACATTTTGAACAAATGTGTTCTGAACATTTCATTTTGTTTACACTTCAGTTTCTGTTGTTAAAACAAAACACCGAAGTGGTTTGTTCTTTGTATTCATGGCAGGAAAGAATCAACAGTAAGTACTTTAAGGAAAGAAACAACATAAAAAATGAATAAGATAAAAGATATGTGCTACATTGAGGAAGGGGTATTGCTTTTTGTTTCAAGAGGAGAAGAAGAGTTGTAGATACAATCAAAATTAATAAAGATTCAGTTTGAAAAGGAGACATCTTTTGAGAAAGAAAAATGGGAGCTCATCCACAGAGGTGACAACCATACAGGTGGTAAAGAAAGCATATAGGGTTGGGGCAAGGTTCTGCTCTTCTTTTACAGGAAAATACACACATTAAAAAATTCAAGAGACACTGGATGTTTGGATGCTGGCAGAAGGAAAATAACTATCTAATAGGAATCATCAGGAAAAAAGGAATATGACTTATAAGGACAGGTGATCAAAACATAAACACTTAAATATATAGAGCTGGCTGTGGAGTTGGACAAGGGCTCTGTCCTTCTCTAAATACAAGCATGTTGTTAAAATAAAAATTCAGAGTTTCAGTCTCATGTCAGGAGCCATGGTATGGAATAGAAAGGAAAAGTAATTTAGAAAAAAATTTACTTTTCTTTATATTTATTTTTGTCTCTATCATAACTTTCATTGAATATATGTCTGTATAAATAATGTTTATGTTTTCCACAATGAACAGTGAATTTTCCTGCAGGAATCTTTGAAAGATTCCAGCAAGAAGATTGGGCCCCACAGCAACAGTTCCACCTGATTGATATGATGTCATGATGATGATAGTGCTACTATAAGACATGTTTTGGGTACCAGCTGCTAAAGATGGTTCTAAATTGGTTAGTTGAAATGGTGCACTGTTTTACAATGTTCTGGCCAGAACTCCAAATACAAACCTCTGAAAAATTCTACCAAATATTCAGAGACTATTTTCAGTTATACCAGACAGTAATCTTAGAACTTAACCATAATTTTACTTTCACAAGATTCCATAGAAAAAATATTGCACCCATGACAGCTGATAATAATTCTAGATGCCGACATCCCTCTCCCAACAAAGTTTGTCCTAGGGTTAGGGACATCATTTAGGGGTTGATTATAATTGTTATAGGGTTGGGGGTTGGGGAGAAATTATGTAAGCTCAGGCATCTCTTTAAATAGGGAAATTGAATAAGATAATAGATTAGTGTAAGCTTATAATAATACTAAAAATACACACTAAATTAATAGTGAGCAATAGAATAAATACTTGTTGAACTATTATTTAGAGGCAGTTTACGTTGGTTTAGATTCTTGTATATTGATACAAACTTTAATTATATTAAATATGTTCCTATTTTTGTCTACAATTTGTATTCCTAGGCAAAGTTATTTTGTCATATTGTATGCAAGCATGCTTAAGACATTTTGTATGTTGATACAATTTTAGAATTGCTATATATATTTCTACCTCTGATCAAGACACTTATACATTGTATACATTTTGAGGTCATTGTCCTCATTTGTTGCACAGTTGTTTAAAGATTGTTTAATATTCTAATATGAAGTCTTAGTCTTTAAGTTATATATGTATTAACAACTACAGGTCAATAGTCATCCATGTTTGTCATACTTATAGTTAAACTAATCAGGTTCTTTAGATACATAGATATTATATTCTGCATAGACAGGTAATCTTCAACCACTTCAATGAGCTGTAGAATATGGCATTTAAACAGCTTCAGGTTTTGTTGAAATTAGACACAGTTGCTCCTGAAGCACTGATTAATTTTGAGAGAATGTTGAGTGCCAAAGGCACTCCACTTGATGCCTATTTTCTTCTTTGCAAAACTGGTCTATGGGCAATGTCTTTGCCAATACATCGACCACTGACAAAATGCATGATGTTTGCATAGGAAAAGCAGGGTACAAGAAAAGACTGTTGAACCTTGCCAAGACAGGGTAGGATAGTTTTGAAAAATTTCCTGCCTCTGATAATGTTGTGTCAGTTACTCTAATTATTAGCTAAAGTTGGTTGCTCCAATGTTGCAAATGAGACTTTGGGTGATTGCCCAGGTAGCCAGTTGTCTCTATCATTTGTTCCACATTTTGGAAGTTGCTTGATTGCACTTCCTGCTTACTCAAGTAATATTATTTCCCTTTTAAGGTCTTTGGTGGGGTTGAAGACTAGACAGTTGTAGTTACTTTTCTCTCATGACTTCACAAAGTTATTTATAATACAAGACTTAAACTCCTTAGGAAAGAATAATTATTGAAACATTTATCATATATTTCTTGTTTGATACTGTTTATGCTGGTTGTGATTCTAATTTTTATACCTGATATTTATTCTTATTGTATATAGTTTTGTAGTATGCTTACAATTCTCTTATTTAAACAAAAGGGGGAGGTGCTGTAGAAATTCCTAAAGACAGTAGCCTTTAAGTTACCCACCCACTTGGGTGTGACTTTTTATACTATATATGCCAATGTAAGGCACAGTTCTGGCCTCTCTCCCAGCCACATGATTTGGTTCCTGTTCCCTGTTTGTGCAGAGGATTGTGATCCGTGAGTCTAACTTAAATAAATAACTATTATACTCAATTCTGAGCTAGTGTGGAATTTCTTTTAGCATCCTTCTTCATGAATTTAAGAATACTTAATAGAGTTTGGTAAAACCTTGCAATAGATATATCTGTGAGTATATTTCTAGTGGACATTGGTATATCTGTCAGTGCATTAAAGTACAGAAATGCATGTTCATCATGTGCAGCCCCTATGTAAAAGGCTTGTTTCTCAGATAAAACAAACAAAGAGAAGGATTGTCACCCTCTTCACCTGAATCTAAGACCAAGAACTCTTTCTAGTTCCACTGTCAGAACTCCATCATCTTACTCTTCCTGGGTATGATATTGGAACTTCAAGATCTGGTACTACATATACAGACAACATATCAATGATCCTTGACTCTTAGACTTTCAGTCTCAGATGAAGAATAGTAATAATGTTTCCTTTCCTCCCACTGCTCAAACTTGTAGAGAACTTTGGCTGAACTACCTTATCAGACTAGGTGGGCCTTCTCAGCCTCCACAATTTCTATAGCCAAGTCTCTGAAGAAGCTTCTTTGCATGTCTCCCTTTATTCTCCCTATTAGTTCTGCTTTACTTGAGAAACCTAACTCGTACAGAACTCTTAAGGATCTTGGGGTTTTAAAGAGAAATTCCAGATTTGGTTTTATTGAAAGGTTGTCATTTAATAAAAATATAGATAGGAGGGTTGGGGTAGAATCAGTGTGGGATGATTAGTACACAGTGAAGTAAAAAATAGTTAATATAAATTCTCCAGGGTATTTTAAGAATCTTCTCTTTTATTCAAGGTGAAATAGAAAGCTATTATGAGATTTAACCAAAGGAATGCCAGTATAAACAGACAAATTGGCACAGACTAAGCTAGAAAAGTGACAAATATTCTGAATTAGAGCCTCAACCCTGCTCCTTTGAATTCTTTAACTTAGATACCAAAGACAGTTAAAAAGTGTGGTGGGACTGACATGTTCAATTTTTCTCCCTGGCCTGGCCACTATCCGGTGGGTCTTTTTATACCCACTACTTTTAGTCCTATATCACTGATGTTTGTATTCGATAACTGGATTAGACACCCTACTCATATTTCACACATCACAAGGAAGGGTAAATATCAATGTCTGATATTGTTAGACTTAGCTGTGCAATCCTGATATTATATATTCACCAATTGAAGAAAATATGCTTTTAAAATCCTATTCACCAAGAATGATTTATAAAACTCTATGGATGTCTGATAAGTAGATTGTTTAGCTTACTCTTCTACTTCTTGGTGCATAGAAAGTATCAGAAAATTTTGTTTGAGCAGTTCAGAATCTCATATTTTGCCAAATATTATGACTCTGACCAGTAGCTCTTAACAAATGGGCTTTATTCCAGGAAATACCTTTCCATATTCTACTCCTCGATTCCTCTACAATGCAATGTTTGTTGAGGTTCTCAGAATATTAAAAGTTAAAACATTCTAGCTATGGCTATGTTCTATGTGCATTCCAAATTACAAGTTAGCATGACTGTATAATAACTCTTAAGGTATGTTAAACTCCATTTCTGATCAATTTATATTATACAATATTAGATGATTAAATAATAAAAATACCACTCTAAAGAGGGATGAATCACATTTGAAAATATGGCCTAGGCTTTGAAAATGGTTTCAGAATGTTTTATGTAAAATATGACTTATTACATAGAACAATTACTACCAAAATATATTTTTAGAATACCCGTGCTCTCGTGATAAAGGAGACATCAACCTGGAAAAACAAAACAAAGATAAACAAGCATTATAGAGGTAATTCTGAAGTAATTCTAATTTTATATTTTCTCATCTGGAAACTAAGGGTTGTACTTTATCTCCAGTGAAGCCAGTACTTGGGAGGTCAGGATCTTGAAAAGTCAAAGACTTTGTGAGGGCAGCATATGGCAGAATGCTTGGCAAGAAGGAATCTCAATGAGAACCTACTATGTGGTACCTACTTAGAAGGCTGGCCTGTTGATAGTATTCTCCACCCCAATACCCTCTTATTCACTCTTTTAATAAGGGCTCAATATTCCTACTTAGAACTGAGTATAGAAAAAGGTGGTTGCATGAGCAATTTGAATACAGTGGAGGTAGAACTAGGGTGAAGTCTGATTTTTTTCTGTTATGGGTTCTAAGTAACTACCACACACACACACACACACACACACACACACACAAACACTCCTACATTTTCACATTTGTTAAATGTAAATAAGTAGCATAACTCAATTGGAAGAACTCTATGACATGAAAATACTTTGTACTCATTTGCATGACTAATATTTTGAATTTCATTGTTTTGAGAGCTCTATAGAACTTTCCCTAAATTGGCACCATCAAGTGTCAACATGTACACCTCTAGGTTACAAAAAGATGTGGAAAGACACTGATATTTATGACATTATTAAAATATTTCAAGAGATTTGTCTAAAGTTATTATGGCATCAAATTAATCACAGCAGTGTTTTAATCCTGAACCATGAAGGAAAGGCACTGGAAGCCAGAGTGGGATTGAAATTTGTATTCTGTTTATAGGGGAGCTATTATTTTAACTTCTTTTCTTCATGATAAAAGGGCACATAAACTTATCTGCGGGAGACAGACTGCTCATTTCAGAATTCCTTCTCACGTCCCAGAGTGCATTCATCTAAAACCGAGATGCAGTTATGCAGAACACAGATGAAGTTTCACTCCATATTACAAATTCATTGACTTAAACATGTTCTGCAGGACACCATGGGAAAACAAATCTATTTTCGTTTCAAAAAAACATTGAAATTTTATTATTTTTAATTTTAACTCTTGAGAATATAGTATACACTTTCATCATGGTAAAGACTGCTATTCAAGTTGTAGCTATTTTTTGCTTTATTGAGAATTTAGAGCAGCTACCTTGAAAAGCTGACTCAAGGTCACAACACTGGGTATAGGAAAACCAAGAAATAAGATTTGTGGTTCAATATAAGGTCTAACAACATTAAACTCAGTTAAACTTTAAGTAAAGTAATCTAACAATACTCTTCTTTGGAAACCTTTTTAGGTAGATTTTTTGAAAAATATATGAAATGTTGAAAACTTGGAAATCTGAGGGAAAAAATGTTCCCCAAAAGACCAAAACATTGTTCTTACCTAGTTTGTGTATCTCCTGATGACCTCAAGTTAAGCTATTGAGGTGAACCCATATTCACTTATTTTTGAGATTAAACATTGGACAAAAGACCAAAACTGAAATGATAGTAGATGCACTTACATTCCTCAGGCAAAACAAGAATGGAAATCTAACTTGAGTTGCTAAGTATAGTTTTGAAAAACTTTTGAGACATAAATAGATGACTTTTAATAAACAATATTTTAAAATCCATACATATTTACTACCTCAATGTTTGTCTTTATTTACTTTTCTAATTAAATATCTCATGTTATACAAGATCAGAGTATATGAAATAATTATTGAAAAATATCATTTCCAGAATTTGTTTTTGAAATATATTAAATAAATAAGAACAATTTAAAACGAAGTTGATAAGAATGGGACAATTGCTATATATATATTTCAGAAATATATTTATTATTAAATGCTATGCTTCCATGGCTGTAATTAAATAAATAATTAAATGGTAAGTATTAAAGGTTATAGAAATGTAAACTGTAGTTATTACATATATAAATTTCTTCTCATAAATGTGTGTGTGTGTGTGAATACATACTTAGTTTTTAAATTTATATTTCTGTGTGAGATATATTATTCACAGTTTTTGTAAGTGATGCATATGGTGAGTGGATCTGAAAATTTGGAAAGTTTATAACATTAATTTTATTATTATTAGCAAATATTTGATATATAAATGTTTCCTAATTTGCATTTTCCTTATATTTTTAGATAAAAATAACTTAAGAGGTCACAAACTGAATAAACTCTTTATTGACTTCTGGGACTCTGTGCCTTGTCCTGTCAATAGGATGCCAAAATAACAAGAGAAATCTCCTAGCAAGACTCAACTAATAAGTATGTGTCCAATCTTATCTCCCCTTTTGAAATAGACATAGTTCTAAGGTTTGGACTTAATCTCTTCCAAGGAAATCACCGGATTTTCATACTACATATCAGTCATATTTTATTTACTATACTCTATCCTAAAAGTTATGTTTGAAGTCAACTTACTGGAATCATCAATAATCTCATTTTAACTAACCATTAAAATACTGAATATTACAACTACACATATAAATGAATAATATTTAATTATCTGATGGGAATTGCTATAAATTATCTCTACTTTTTATTTAAGTGTAAAACTCAACTGTTGTCTCTTTCTTTTTGAAATAGTGACCTCACCTTCCAATGACTTACCATATTGTTGTGATATATAAATCTTTCTTAACCAAACACCACTTCCCATTAAAGTTCCCCTAGGTGGGTCCCCAAATGCTTCATCCCAGTTAGCACAGCAGTTCTCTCCCACTTGTAGTTCAGCCATTGTCTCCCTACTAAGGAGTCTGGGTGTTCCTTCTGCATCACATTTAGACTGTGTACACAGACTATGGTCTTAGAGCTGATAACAATTCAAACTAAACACTTTACTAACTCCAATTTCATTTTAGTTATAGGATAAAATTCAGGCTTCTCAGTGAAATAAGCAAAACTATGTTAACTGGAAATAATTTGATATAATTTAAAATAAGTACTTTCTTTGAATGTAATGTTCCAGACTTATGAAGCCACATATTATTCATGATAGCATATGGTATCATACTTAAGCATTATACTTCATCTATAATAAAATACAGATCTAGGAAGGTGAGCTGTTTAACTTATAGAAATGTTTTAATTGCTTTAATATTAAAAAATATCCAACAGTGCTAAAAAATAAATAAAATACAGAATCCTTTTGTAAATTTTTATTAAATTTTTAAACTTTCATACAAGTATACAGTATATACTGCACTGGGAATATGTCAACCTATTTTCCTTTCTTATTTCTCCCGACAGTTCCTACTGATCATACCTATTATTTATAACATGAATGTTTCCTATTCCTCTTCACATATTTAGATCAGGTATCACTTATATGAATTATTTCCCAACTCCAGTGTGATTTCTTAGGTAATAACTCAGGGTTTGACAATAGGATTTGTTCATACATTTTTATATAATTATACTTTCGAGATTATAATGTGATGATACTATTTTTCCCATTCATTTCCTCCCTCCAAATGCTCTCATATACTCTCCTGCTCATAAAACTCGGAGGACTCAACCCTAGACAAACAACTATAGGTCACTAAGGAATGCTGATTGCAGGAGAAATTGTCTTCCCCGAAGAAGAGCCCACCAACTAGTTATTGGATACAAAGTTGTCAGTCCTGAAAATATATATCTGCACATCTGTAAAGGCTACTCTCTGAGCCTGGTGACCTGAGATTGACAAACTTGTTCTGTAAAGTTCTCTTCTGACTAGTATATGCAAGTCCTGCCATATACAGGACCTCTAACTCATACTAGTAAAATATAATGAAGAGTAACATCAATATGCTATGATGTCAGAACATGGTCCAAAATGAATTCATGCATAGATATTCCTGAATGCTTGTGAGAAAACTCTAAGAAGTTAAGATAATAGTTTTGTGACTTTAGTCTCTTCAAAATCATGAAATTGTTCTGGAATATGTTTTTGTATTCCTCCTAGCTGTTGTCGATAAGAGTGAGTTTACTTACAATTATTCACTGAAACTTACAATTGCTATTTGTTATTTGACTCTATGAGATACATGTTTTTGTCAAGAGCAGCTTGTCTAGCACACACAGCTTGTCTGCCACATATGTCTTGCCTTTGTGATTGTAGGCTGTACTCATGTGACACCGCTTAACCCTCAGGTTATACATTGCAAGATGCTGTGAATACGGTTAGTTATTGCATGAGACTTTAGCCTGCCTCATTTATCACCTCCATTTTACCAGGTCCCAGTACCTCTAGAATAGTAAACAATATATGATTGAATTTTTATCTCTATTATATATTAAATATGCCATGTATAAATTTGCTCCTCAATTATTCTTTACCTGACAACAATATCTGGCCTAGAAACAACCACTGAAGCAAGTCTTTTTTTAACATATTGATTTCATTGCGTTCATAAACTGGTACACCAATAAAGTATAGATCCTCTATAATTATTTTAACTTATTTTAATTATACTTCACAATTTCAAAAAAAATCTAAGAGGACGTAGAAAAATATACAAGGGCCATGCTGTAATTTGTTCATTTATATTATAGAATACATAGCTGTTTAATAGCTAAGCATACACATGTAATGTGTTTATCAACTTAAGGCTTAATTCTTATTCTTCCACTTATAATTTGAATAGGGAGCAATTACATGCTACAGTAGTGTTCCATTGTCAATGGTTAGTGTATTACAAGATCTCTAAGAAATATTTCAAACCTGAGATATTTTTTAATCAAACTCAATGTGATGGTTGTTTCCTATAAATAAACACATGCAAAATTTAATGTTTTTGCATCTTTACATAGTTCTGACTACACAGTTCAGTTTTAACTTTTTCTGTTTGAAGTGCATCAGTAAAACTAGCACAAATATCATTTCCTTCACAACTTCATAGACAGATTTGTTCTTATTCTTTATTTTCACACCCACAGTATATTACATTTTAACAAGTCAAGAACTTGCATCTTTTCACATGAAGGAACACTTGAGGGCTTCTTCTTTCCCAATTATATTACCAATCCTTGCCTTTGGGGATCTTTTGTGTTGTTTTTAAGAAAAATATAAGTTACTCTAACAAAACACTTCAGTTTGATGATAATGGATTGGGTAACTGAGACAGATGCTGCCATCTTAGAGGTAAGTAACATTTGTAGGCAGATAATCAAGACATACAGCAGCCATTTTATTGACATTTGTAGTGTGGTTCTTAGTGTTTCATTTAAAAAATACATTATTTCTTAAAATAGTGATCTGTGATAGTTAACAAAGGACACCAGGAAGTTAATATTGCCTTTCTTCTTGAATGCTTTCTTAATTTTTTTGTGAATATTTTTTATTTCTTTTCAAATTCAAGTGTCTTTAGATTGGTAATTGTATTATTTTGATATATAAAGTGTAATCAATCTTAAGACAATGAGATAGCTCGGCTCCCAAAGGTGCTGGCTGCCACTATTGATGACTTAGGTTTTGTCCCTGTGAGTCAAACTCTGAATAAAGAACTCACTTTTTCAAGTTACCCGCTGATCTCCACACATAGGCTAACCCATGAGCATTACTACACTGCAGACAAACTAAGTCTAATGGAATATTTTTTTTTTTTTAAAAAAGCATATAACCAGACAGACACTCTGCATCCCTCTTTTGTATATTATACTCTGTGAGACTAGAAGTATTTTACAAAGGCAATTTCATTTTTATAGATTTTGTTGTGGTTTGAATGTAAAATGCCTTTCAAAATCTCTTGTTGATTTTCTACAGTGAAGTGTTACTGCATATATCAAACACATTTTTAATGTTACCCATAGAAAATACACGTTTGAGGTAAGAAATATGCATAATATATTGACCTTCTCCTTCCACATTGTAAGCAAGCAGTGAAAAATCCTATCAAACCTCACTAACATGTGCAATTTAAATCCTGCCTTGCTGTTGACCCTTTTATCTACAATGCTGACTTGGATGGAAAAGTTAACATTGACTATTATGGGAGAAACAAACTTCTGATTGTATCCGAGGCCTCCTCCAGCATTGGGAAATCATGTCCTGTACTTTAAACCTAGTCAAGAGAATACAACACGGGATTAAGTAGAGATCATAGACCCTAGAGGATAACAATTGCTGCTGTTGTGCTTAATGGACATGATGTTGAGTTGTCTTTTTAATATTCAACTTTATACTCAGAGACTAATGCTTTTTTCTGCCTTCCTTAGAGAAGCAAAATTGGGCCATGATTAATGCAGAGGTTCACAACTCTTCAAAGTGCCAATGACATGGAACTGTGGGAAGCTCAACCCTAAAGGGCTTATCTGCATCAGTGTAGATAATGCCTTTAGTGTTCTGGGAACATTCCTGAAGAGTGAGCAGAAAGAACACAGGGGCCAGAGCATTATGAGGAGTAAGGCAAGACAATGCCTTCTGGATGGGACATAGCTATTGAATTCATGAACTTCACTGTGTTTTCCTGCAGAAAACCTTCACAGGATAGAATATGTCATCATATTTTCTTGCCGGGTTTGAGGGCTACAGTAAGCAAGCTCTTCAGTGAGAAACCCTGGCAGTTACTTGGTATTGTGAGAGAGTATACCATTTTCTTCAGTGGTGTTGCCTCTGATAAGCTGCTCATGTTCTAGTAATAACCCTAAATTTTCCTTTTCCCAGAATATATAGATTGTAAATAGCTCCTTGGTTAGAGATGGAACACTGAGTCTTCTTCCCTGCTCCATGCTGGGATTTTCTCTGGTTTGAACTGATGCAGGTCTTTTGTGTGCTATCAGCTTCTGTGAATTTGTATGTGTATCAGTCCTGTCGTGTGTGGATAATATTGTCTCTATGGAGTCATCAAAGAGGAATAGAGGAAGAAAAAAATAGCATGATTTACAAATAGCACAGTTTTTAAAAGTATATTAGTGGTATTTTGAAAATTTGCATTTTCTTTTGTTTTCCTTAGTTTCATCTTAAGATGCAACAGAATAGAGCAAATTTTTCAACCTCCTCAACTTTACTCTAGTGTACATAAACCATCTTTTCTCCATCCCTCTCGCTACCATATGACCCCTGATATCTAATAACTACTTTTTTTTTACTTATTTTAAATCAACTTTTTAGTTGCTATTTAAAAGTTGGAAGATGTAATGTTTTTCTGTATTACATACTTCCTTTTTGTAAAATAACACATTCAATTTCCATACTAAAAAAAAAAATCTCTTTTTGGATGTTTGTTCTTTAGTTGGGGGCTGTTGTTGGAGAGGGTTTTTGTTTGTTTGTTTGTTTCCAGGTAATCTATTAAGAACTTTTTGTTTTTGATTTTGTTTTTGTTTTTTGAGACAGAGTTTTTCTGTAGCTTTGAAGCCTGTCCTGGATCTAGCTCTTGTAGACCTGGTTTGTCTTGATCGCACAGAGATCTGCTTGCATCTGACTCCTGAGTGCTGGGATTAAAGGCATGTGCCACCATCAACTGGTTAAGTGCTTTTTTTTTTTAAGGAGGTAGCTTCCATGACCAAATATGCAGAATAGAGATTCTATACATATATAATGGAACATGATGTGTGACCGTACAGACTTCCAATCCTTTCTTTCAGGTCATGCTTTCTAGAAAGCCAGCCTTCACTATCAAATCTACATGCAAACATCTGCTTGGGAATTTAAAAGTTTATTGTTTCTTGTCCTTAAACACATTGCCATGGTGTATTCTGCTCATTCTTTCTATGGCTGAGGAATGTATTAAGACTTATAATGAGGGTGGGATTTTCTCTTTCTGCCTTGTTTTCAATGTGGATTATAATTATAACTCCCTTTGTTTTTAAATCACTTTCCCCCTCTTTTTATAATTTTATGTTTGACGCTGTGCTGAAATCTGTCCTCAATTTTATTTTTAGCTTCTGTATTCAACACATTTATTTTCCAACCTAGGAGCATTAAACTTAAAGTAGGAGAAGGTAAAATGATAAATAGGCTTTTGCATTCTTTTCAGACAAGATCAAAGTTTAAATAGTCCAGACTCATCTAAAACTTAATCCTCAAGCTTGGTCTCACAAATTCAGGGATTATAGGCAGATACCACCAAATACAGTTGCTAGATTGCTTTTTTTAAGAAAGTGTCAAATAAACTAATGTTATTATATGTATACCCTTGTCCTACTAAGGAATATCTTTCAAAAGACAAAAAAGAACTTCGTACACTTACTCATATATTTGGGGGTTACAAGGAACATATTGAATCAGGCAGAAGATTCAATTCTCTGAGCATTTCTCAGAATATTCATTCAATAGACAAACCTCCCTTTCCATATGCTGTCATTTCTATCTAGAAGCAGAAAAACTATACATTTAGAATGGCCAGATGGCAACTGTTCTCTTCATTACTAAGATGAAATAGTAAATACGTGAGTTCCCTGGAGAGAGGAGGCCGAGGTATTCTGTTTTAAAACATATAGTTTTATTGCAAGAACAAGCCTGTTCCAACTTTGGTAAAATACTTTCCCCCCTTCAGAGCTACACTGACAACAAAAGAAACAGACTGAAATGAGTAACCGGGTTTCTAAAGTGAAACGTGGAAAGCCAAATAATATTAGCATAAACATTTGCAACTGCTACCTGAGAGAATTCTGATGGCTGCCTTGATTCTCCGTATGAAATTATTCTTGCATGGCATTTGTAATTGTTTCTGTCAAGAAAATGGAAACCTTGCAGATATTTCCTAATGTGCCCTGGAGAGCACAGAACCTTGGAGATTTGTGCAATGTACCTTTGGAAAGGGAAATTCTACAGATAGTTCATTAACTAACTCAGCAGCTCATGATAGCAAAAATCTTCCCGAGGCAGTATTTGTCCTTGGGAAAACCTGCATTGTTACCCTTCCATTGATAAACAACAGAAGAAACTGCTAGGGTGAACACAACTTTGCATGCATATTAGAAAACTGCATATGGAACATAAAATTAAGATTTTTTTCTTGTAACTGTCTTTTGTAGCTCTGTAGCTACAATTTCAGTGCAGTCAACATGAGATGTGACACTTTTTATCGATCCTCATGAGCAGTATTGCAATTACAACGTAAGGCAATCAAGACATGTAATTTCGTCTTGATTTAGCTGTGTAAGAAAGCCCCATCAAAAACTGCCTATTTTATTTGAAATATGACTGTGGTTCTGTATAATCATAACAGATTTTACTTTCAGTTTGGTTCATAGAAACTGAAACTACTAAAAATAGCAATTTGTTTTTTGCAACACAAGTTGTAAGTAATTGACAGTAGGAAAATGTAAATAATGAGAAAAATTAGTTCTATCAAATATATATGATTTTTATGTATATTCTAAAGCTCCGTTGCTTTATGTATTTTATATTTTCTAAATAAATTCTTAAAGTAGAAGTATTCTACTTTATTTGCAATGTTACTTTCAGAAATTCAATACCTAAATGTATAAAAACCCATGTTTACCCAGAATAGTTGACATGAGAAATAAAGAGGTGAAAGTTATCTTACTTTTCCCAAAGGGTGTCTGGGAAATAGAAAACAGGAGAACAGTCATGCAGAAATTCCTGCTGAGAATACAGTGCACCTGTTCTGTCATCATCGTGTTCTTCCAAAACTAAGCAGAGATGTTCATTTTTTATCTCCAAAATTAAACATAAAAAAAATAAGAATGACCATATCACACACTTCCACTAAGGAATTTACTTAGGGTCTCTGATTTATTTATTTAATGTTTTTACCATAACAGGACAGAATATAATTGCAGTTGCCAAATGGATGCCATTGTGGTATTTATCCATTCCAATTAAAGGTTGGTTTCAGTTCTAGGGCATACAGTGGGAGCTGTAGAAGATTGCAGAAGGACAACTGAGACCAGTATATAACTCTTCCAAGCTTAGAGGCCTAAGACACAGTGCTCTATAATGAATTTCTCTTTAAATTTTAAATTCTTTGACTCCTCACTTATAATGTGCCTCCTTATGTGTATAAATAAATGAAAGGAATCATTGACTCTAAACAAAAGAATTTATTGACATCCTATCTCATAATGAATTTTTTCTGCCCCTCCAGTCAGCTCTCTAATAATGACAGAGATTTATATTAATTATGAAAACTCAGCCTTAGCTTAGTCTTGTTTCTAACTAGCTCTTTATAAATTAAATTAGTCAGTTTCTATTAATCTACATGCTGCCACACGGCTCTTAGCTTTTATATCTGCTCCTGCATGTCCTACTTCCTTTTTGTCTCTGTAGCAACTCAAACTTTCTTCTTCCCTGTCGTCTCTCTGGAAATACAGCTTAGACTTCTTGCATAGTTATTGGCAATTTAGCTTTTTATTAAACCAATCACACTGACATATCTACATACAATCTAATCAAATATCTCAAAACACTCTTTCCTTTAACATATTACAAATAAATAAAAGTTTTTAACTCTGATTTTGGAAACAACCTCATACCAGCAGCAGCAGTAGTTGATGACTGACTTGTAAGATAAAAATACAATTACGATTTTTACATAGATCATAGAATACATTTTATAACCTTGGGTATTAAGAAAAATAATGCTTGTACTGGCTTTTGGGGAACCTATTCTCTTTGGATGAATACTTTGGTCAGCCTAGAGATAGTAGGGAGGGCCTTGGACCTTCTCAAAGCAATGTTCTTTACTGACTCTGAGATGTGGATGGGGTGGAGTGGGGGTATGTGTGTGGAGTGAATGGGAGGAGGAGAGGGAGTTAGAACTTGGATTAGTATGTATAACAAAAAAAAATAGTTTGTTTTCTTTTTTTAAAAGTTTTCCAGCATGTAACATTGGGGTGAATCATTCTGCAAATATGATAGGTGCTCTACAAAGAATCAAAATCACACCTATGTGTGTGTGTGTGTGTGTGTGTGTGTGTGTATCATTATAACCATTATTTTTTGTAAATAATGTGATTTTTATGCTCTGGTTCACTGATTTTTTGTGTGTTTATATGTACACAAACAAAGGAGAAGAATATATATATATATATATATATATATATATATTTCCTGATAAAAGGGCCTTTTATTATAATATATAATAAATTGAACTAATATTTTTGGTATAATAATACACCAACATAAAATAATATTGGAGGTAGAAAATAAAACCTCAAGCTTTTTATTATTCACTTATAATTGTTAAACATAGGCTAGATTAAATATTATCATTTACCATGGAAGACATCTGGACTTCTTTTTCTTCTTCATTCACAGGTTTATTTTAATCTCCAATAAGCTACTTTCCATTTTACCATATTAATTCCAATAATTTTATCACATTTATTCTTATATTGTTTATGTACATATGTATATTAGCTCCATTTATCTTAGAATAGATGATGGTAAAATAATTTTTCCTTACTTCCTTTGCAAAATTAGCTTGCACAACACTTGGCATATGTAATCACTGAAAACAACCTTTTAAAACCTAAATGCTTGCTTTTCTTTTGGATTGGTATCATGCATACCTATAATTCAATGTTCTTCATTTGAAATAAGTTTATTACATGACATACTTCAACTTAACAATCACATTCTATAATCTAATTGACTAAATAAAGAGATCTTAATATAAATAATAAATACAGTCAGTAGGGAGTACTTTCTGGGATCTTGTTTTTCCTTCTTCAGAGATGGTTTTCATTGACACTGAGGCATTATGTGTTGGTGGGGCTGCTTGTTCCAGGGCTTGAAGACAGAGTCTCACGAATATTATAACTTGGTTTACTGAGTTTAGAATGCTTATAGGTATCACATTGCTCAGCTGACAATTGTAAAATTGGCGAGACTTTTTGAGTGTTGATACTGATTTTGCTAGGGAACAAAATCTACTCTTATTCCATTGATCATATTTCTCATACATTTCCATCTCATTAATATTTCTTATTATCTTTAGATTTTTGATCTTTAAAAAACATAACATGTTTGGTGCAATTTACAGCAAAGATGTTGTTGGTGTCTTATTCACATAAATAAAAGAAATTTCTAATTTTGTTTTGACTTAAGAACTTATAGTTTTAAAAAAACTAAACTACTTTACTTTTTTATTTATTTATTAAAGATAAATTTCCGTCTCTTCCCCGCCACCACCTCCCATTTCCCTTCCCCTCCCCCAATCAAGTGTATCGGCGTAAATAAATGCAAAGGCAGATATTAAAAAATATATATACAGTTTTAATATTTAAACAAACTTACAGAACCAAGGTTCCAGCGCGGAGCCGTTTTCACAGGAGGCAGGAAAAAAGGGAGCGTGCAGGCTCCCTGAGACCAATTTATCAGTCAACATTCGCCCGAGGCAAAACCCGCCCCTTAAAGGGGCTGGCTTAACCCTACATCTCCCCCTTTTGTCTGAATAAGACAGAACTAAACCAAATACAACTATAAACAATAATAACAAATGATAAATATAACAAACAATATTGAGAACAAAAGTTTTGCTAGACATTCTATCTCAAGGAGTCTAAATAATGTAGAAAGTAACTACAATTAAATAATCTTCAACTCCGTCAAAGA
>NC_022013.1:38939483-38970449 GCF_000317375.1 Microtus ochrogaster | reverse complement strand
GCAGAGAAGAAGGTATATTCTTTCCTATTTGGATGGAATTTTCTATAGATGTCTGTTAAGTCCATTTGCTTCATTACCTCCAATAATTCTCTTAATTCTCTATTAGGTTTCTGTCTGATTGATCGAGACAGTGTTTCTTTGTGGCTTTGGAGCCTGTCCTGGAACTAGCTCTGTTGACCAGGCTGGTCTCGAACTCACAGAGATCCACCTGCCTCTACCTCCTGAGTGCTGGGATTAAAGGTGTGCGCCACTATTGCCCAGCCCACTTCTCATCCATTTCTTTAAGGGCATTTTTCACATGTTGTTTAAGGGACTCTATTGCTTTCATAAAGTCTATTTTTTTCCACTTCTTCTGTGTTAGGGTGTTGAAGACCTTCTCTTGTAAGATCATTGGGTTCTGGTGTTTTCATGCTGTTCTTCAGATTATTGGGTGAATTCCTGCCTTGGCGCCTGCCCATCTCCTATCGATGCTATCTAAGGGGTCTTTTAAAACTGGTTCAGGTTTCCCTGCTGGCCAGGGGCTCCTCCCACAAAATGCCCTCTCTCTGTTTCCTGGTTCCTGCTGGGGGCCAAGATCCCTCTCAACCCTCATAAGGGTCCTTAGGAATAGGACCCGGCTCCTCCTCTGCCAGGGACCTTGCCAACCAAAGGCCCACGTCCTCTCTCCAACCACAGTGGGGCGATCTGCTCTTGGTGTTGTGAGTGGTCCCTGCAGCCTGCTTCTGCCGCCAGGAAGGTTCCTGTCTTCTAGGGCCTGTGTCCTCTGCTGCCGCTTCGGTCCCAGCCGATCCCAACCGGTCCCCGCTGGCCACCTCCGCTGTCAGGGTTCCAGGTGCCTCCGCAGTCCCACTACTTTACTTTTTGAGCTGCGTTATGCTTCTGGGAAATATGAGCAGCAAATATAGTGCTCCCCTATGTGCCCATGCATCTTCACTGAACACGAGTGAGGCACATTTGTTATAGCTGCTATTGGTCAAGGGTTGTATGCATTCTGGCCTGCCCAACTTGGCAGGACTCTTGTTTAAGACACTAGAATATGAAAGACATCAAGAATACTAGGGGTAAATGGTTAATATTAAACTGATTTAGTACTCTTTATTAAAAACTGCTTTACACCGGACATATGCAGGTACCTAAGATTAGGAAGAGGTTCAAGGGACTTACAAATATTTGTCTGAGAGAGATTCATTTTAGGAATGGTATATCCTCTTTTGGTCCTCTTATGACTGATCTATGTCTTATATCTATTTTTTTTTATCATCACTAATAAAGCATTGTAACCATTATTTTTACTCGGTAATGTGATTTATACCCTCTGATTTGCTGTTATTTTTTGCCTACTTGATGTATCAAGAGGTCTTTTCTGTGACATGGGCCATAGCTATTTTGTTTCCACACTGTCAACTTTGCCTTCTTTGATTTGATCCTTTGTTGTTTGTATTATACATCTTAAAGACTATTATATTCTCTTATAGAATCAATATTTGTGTTACTATGGAATTCTCCCTGAAATCATTGATAACCTTTATCCTAAATAAGCATGGTACCCATATCCATCCTCTCATTTACTCCTTATGCTCATCTGTGCTTCTTTGAGGACAGTCTAGTGTGTTTTCTGCTTTATTAACATTGAAAAGGCGTAGACAAATTTCACTATATATTCTGTTTGGTGTTCTAGACTAACAGTCCTACATTTAAGATTGGATGCCTGAAATTGATTTCAGAAAATCTTGGCCATTGTAACTTTTAATATTTCTTGGGCTTCTTCACTTCTTTTGTTCTTCCACAAGTGTATGTGTGTCCACACGTATTTGAATTATTCCAGCATTCCAGTATATTCTGTTCTTCTCCTTATCAGTTATCTGTGAATTTAGTTTATAAAGCTCCAATTAAATATTTCCAAATCTATGTATTAATTCTGTTCTTGTGCTTGACCATCTGAAGACACAGTGAGATTAATTTCTAGGTATAATTCAAAAGCTAGAGATGACTGAAGTTTTCAGCTGGCCTCCTGTAAGTCAGATGGGCCTTGGTATATAAATATCCATTTCTCGATGGATAGTAGGCCTATGATGTGAGAAATTCTCTGGGCATTTTCAAAATGGATACTTTTCCTTGGAGAAAAGCCTGAGGCATTTATCTAGGATGTTCACTATGGGAATATGCTGGATTGTTCTAGGATGATCTCCAAAGAGACACAGTGGGATTACTGTAATGTTCATCATGGGGACACAGTGAGTCTTTATGTGGAAAAAATACTTGAGCATTTAGGACTCCAGTTTAGAGTGGTCCTACATTAGTTTCTCATTCCCAAACTAATTTATCACACCCTCTAGCAAATCTGTAAAATAATTATTTAAAAAAACTTTAAATTTTTCTTAGTTTATATGTATAACAACTCCTGCTTGAAGCTGTGAGCTGATTTTGGCTATGTTTCTTCATATTTACAGTTTTCTCCTAATTTTGAAGTGGCATTTTACCTCATAACTCTTAAGTTCCTGACAAGTATAAGAAAAAATTATTATATATTAGATTGTTGGGCTTTTTCCTGTAAAAAGCATGTGGGTAACAGCTTTCAAATTATTTTCACGTCAGAACTGAACCCACAATTCTCATTCTTTGTCTTTTTCTTATGCAAATAGATAGTCTTCGTGAAATTATATTAAAATCCATATCTATTTTGATGAGTTTGACTGGGGTTTAAATGTCTAAAGACCATTTTCTGTTTTGCTGTATTTTTTTTTTTTGTGGTTGATAGGTAAAGATTCACAGCCATGGAATATCTGATGAGTTAACGTTCCTGTCTCAGAGATACCTGACAAAATAGGCACTCTCACTTTCAAAGACCATTGCCATTTATTAGTACGATGGACCAGATTTTAGGTCTGAGGCAAAAATTAGAAAATACTTCTTCAGTATCATTTCTTTGAAAATCAATTCCTTCAAGTTCTTTCCTTACTTAACACATTAGTACAATGTTTTTCTGAGACACTGTTGTGTCATTGTTTCATCTATTACTCAGTGATATTTAGTGGACTTTGCTATGGGACAATGATCTTGTACTTTGTAAAGATTTGTCACTTGTTTTACTCAAACATGATTGGCCAGTAGCCAGGCAAGAAATATAGTCAGGGTGATCAAGAAGGAAGTAGAGATGAGGTGATGAGAACAGGAGATTTCTGGGAAGAGGAAAAAGGTCAGTCTGCAGCCACCACCCAGATGCAGAGGAAGCAAAATGAGAACACCTCACTGATAAAGGTACCAAGCCACATGGCTAACATAGATAAGAATAATGGGCCAATTTAAGATGGAAGAATTAGTTAATCAGAAGCCCAAGCTTCTTATTATAGACCAAACAGTTTATAAGTAATGTTGAACTATGTATGTTTCTTTGGGACTGAATGGCTGCGGGACTGGGCAGGACAGAAACCTTAGTCAACAAATGGTGCCAATATGGACAACTATATCCACATAAAATGTGAGAGACCTCAAGAAGCAATTCTAGACACAAAAGAACAGAGTTAAGCAAGACTTCTTGGTAGCAGTATTTTCTCAGGTTGGCTTTGTTTGGTAGAGAAAAGCATGTCTCATTTAAGAGAGGCTTCCTGACTCAGTTTTAGCTTCAAAAGTTGCAGCTTGTTTAAGGGGCCCCAACACCAAACACTTAAATGGTGTTTATGAGTAGCCAGTAGCATGATTTTGGTGGTGGCAGGGACCTTAAAAATTCATAGAGTTCTGACAATAAATGATGTGGTAGTGTTCTTATTAAGAAAGAAACTGTCTAGACCCCTTTGATAGGCCAACCCTTAGGTAGGCGGAGAAAACAGAACAGAATGCTGGGAGAAAGAAGCTGAGTCAGGGGGTTACCATGATTCTCCCACTCCAGGCAGACGCAGGTTAAGATCATTCCTGGTTAGCCAGCTCGTGGGCTACACAGATTAATAGAAATGGGTTAGATCGATATGTAAGAGCTAGCCAATAAGAAACTGAAACTAATGGGTCAGGCAGTGTTTAAAAGAATACAGTTTCCATATAATTATTTCAGGTAAAGCTAGCTGTGCAGGCGGCCAGGTGCCGGGGACACAGCCTCGCTGCCCTTATTTCAACAAATAAACATGGTTCCAGCAAGTACCACTGCCATGAGTTTAGACTCACAGAAAGCTAAGGAATGTGGTGGATCCAGACATCAAAGCCACAACATTAATCCTTGCCATATTAATTAGCAAATTAAACACTCATGTGGTCAGAAAAAGAGAGATATACAGTATAGATAGATTCAGATAAAAAAAAAAAAACCTCTAAATGGCTTTAAGTGTGCTTGAAAATTTATGTAGGCTTGGGAGAGAAAACGAAAAAAGAGTAATTGGGTATGGTGGCATACAGATTTAATCCCAATACTTGGGAGGCAGAGGCAGGAAGATCTTTGTGAGTTCAAGGACAACCTGGTCTACAGAGTGAGTTCCAGGACAGCCAAAGATACACAACGAAACCTGCTATCAAAAAACCAATGATTAAATATAAAAACAAGAGAAATAGAGTTTACAATAAAGCCACATAAAGATGGAAACTACACAGAGAGTCTAGATACTTTATGTTATTGTGTTGTCTTTGAATCGATTGATGGCTGAGGAAAGAACAACAGCTGCTAAAAGACATTTGATTACAAATGCTGCTAGATTAATATATTTTGAAAATGCTTTGACTTCAAATTTTAAGTCAAAAGATATGTTACTTTGGAGAAGAGGTTTTGTTTTTGTTTTCATAGGCAGTGGGGGGATGTGGATTCATTTGGGCTAAGAAAAATTTGATTTGATCAAGGAAGTCCCCCTGAAAATCTCCAATATGAGCAATTGGCCTAGATTTCTGAGTTCTACATTCAGAAGAGATTCAAGACTGCTGCCTGAGATGATCAAGCCTCACAGAATATTTCATTCAGGACTTGAACATAATTCAAAATTTACTTTAGGTCCCCATAAGATTATCAGGGCCCCCAACCAGCAAGAAGTAGCTTTGAAAACTATGCCCACATTCTCTAAAATTGCATTATGGATGTTTTTCTATGTTTAGAGTGTCATTTACAAGTTGTTATAGATAGAGGTCAGGAAGAACGCTAAACAAAAGAGATTAGATTCAGAGTTCTTGTTTTAAAAAATAAAGGAAGTACTGTGGGACAATGATCTTCTACTTTGAAAAGATTTGTCAATTGTATTTTAATAATACACTGATTGGCCAGTATCCAGGCAAGTATAGACAGAGCAACCAGTCAGGAAGCAGAGGTGGAGTGACAAGAACAGGAAAATTCTGGGAAGAAGAAAAGGCTTTGTCTGCAGTTGTCACCCAGACACAGAGGAAGCAAGATGAGAATGTCTCGCTGATGAAAGGTACCAAGCCACATGACTAACACAGACAAGAATTATGGGCTAATATAAGTTATAAGAGTTATAAGTAGCTTGAGCTAATAGGCCAATCAGTTTATAATTAATGTAGACCTCTGTGTGGTTCTTTGAGACTGAACAGTTGCAGGACCAAGCAGTACAGAAACAGTCACAGAACCCTTTTCATGTGACTTCATTTTCCCTAGAAAATATATGTGATGTATCTATCCGGACAATTTTAAGTCTTCACAACACATGAAGAAGTTCATGGTTTCCAGTTTTCCTTATAAGTCGCCACTAAGGGCATATTTTATTAATATGCTTATAATACTTAGAAACAATAACTTTCTTTTAGTTTCTAGTCAACACATTAACTTTAGAATCTATGATTTCATGTATTGTCAAGGCCTTCACAAGCCTTTTCTCTGTTGGGATTAGAGTCTTCACAATCACCAAACTACATCTTACTATTCTATATATGAACAAATGGAAAATTCTTATAAGTGTATATTTTATATGAAAATTTTTATTTTACTTTTAAAGTTGTCTCTCTCTGGCTTAAAACTCATAACTGCTGTTTGACTACATTGATAGATCTAGCGAGTTGACTTGTTTACAGTTAAGCCTGAGAACTACTGGCTTCCCCTATAAAGACTGTTGCCTGAAATATTTCTCTTAAAATTATTTTTCAGGGCCTTTAAACAAAACTTGAACTGCAACCACACAGGGGCTCTATAACATTTGTGGGATCTAAATACCATAAGATGTGTTAATCTTCCCATACGTCTTTCTTCCATCCCATCAAATCCACAGTTACACCATTCCTCAACAGTGCCTTGAGATCCCCTTAATAGTATAAGAAAAAAAATAAGTTGCAACTGTGAAATTTAAATAAGAGGTTCCTGATTTTAGGTTGTTTTTCTTCAATAAATTTCCAGTTTTAGCTGGGCAGTGGTAGCCGAGGTCTTTAATCCTAGCACTTTTAATGCAGAGGCAGGCAGTTCTCTGAGATAGAGTCTAGCCTTGTCTACATAGCTAGTTTCAGAACAACTAGTGCTAACTAGAGAAACCTTGTCTTGATACAAACAAACAACAAACAAAACAAAAATCTAATATAAATTATTAAAAGACTCTTTAGAATATTTTTAAAATTCATAGATTTTAGATTATGGCTGGTCTGATAGTTCATAGTTTTGGATGCATAATTTATTTTCTTTCAGTTTTCCTAGAAATTAAAAATCACAAATCACATGCTCTTCTGCAATTTATTTGAATTATTTCTTATCTTACTTTTGTAGTCCTCATTGACCCTTCGTCAAGTGAGTTAAAATAAAATGAATACTTTCACCTGTATGAAAACTCTTCCTATTATCAAAGCCCACAACAATTCTACTTTTGTCTCAGTCAGGGACTCAATAGAACTCCTTATGCTCTTCAGATCCAGTGTTATCAACTGTCCTAGCAACATAGGCATTGCATCACAGATTAATATTCAATATTTACCAATTGTAAAGCAAAGCTTGTGGTGTCTGACTGCCAAAGTATTGGTTACACATTCATTCACATTATTCACCTTCCCTTGCTACAGGATGGACAGAACAATTCTATTCCTCTCAGAGACCAAACTCATTGAAATTGCCACCATTACAGGAACTCTATTTAATAAATTATTAGGCCTACAATGAGCAGCAACTACAAGTCTAGTCACCACCATTAAATTTTTTCATTTTTTCCCCTGTTTTTTCAGTCACCTTTTCTCCTCCGCTTCTAAAGCAGATTCTCTGACAGGCCTGCAAAGTTGAATGGGCTCCCAGCAACCAGGCTCAACATCAATTGTTTATTATATGGCTCTGTGAAGTTATTTCCCATTTCTTTGAATAGGCTCAATGTGTAACCCATCTCATCCCAAACAAACAGCATAGGACTGTATCCCATAAGTTTGACTAGTGTTTTATTCATTCTTATTTCAAACTTTAAATTGTAACTCAGAGATGGATGTGTTTTCATTTTGAGAATTACGTCTGCTAAGGAGTTTTCTATAGACTCAGGGAAGAATTAATGCTGAAGAGAAACAGCTTCAATAAGGACCTTTGGTGCATTGTGTTGGCACTGCTGTCTGTTTCATTTGTCTGTTCGCTTGCTTTTTTTGTTGATTTGTTTAGCAGAGTCTTACCATACTTCTTTTTATAAGGAATACTATGACAGCAGAGCAAGCAGGAATGGAGACAGCAGCAGCTGGGAAGATTCAACTGGGAAGTGTGTATCATTATTGTGAATACCTAGAACCAGAAAATATCTTAACAGAGTTTCATTGAAATATTTACTCACTGGGCTTTACTACATCCAAAATATGATTTCGGTAGTTGTGTGTTAATACATAGGAATCTATAAACTAATATAGTTCCTCAATGCTTTGTGTGATTCTTTTTTTTTTTGATTTTTTAAAGAAATTTGTATAGAGGAAGAGAAACTATTGGCATCTAATGAGAATACTAGAGATAAGTCTGGACAGTTAAGAGTACATAAATCTAATCTACATGGGTAGTAGTAAATTGAGTAAATTGGGAGCATGGGGACTTTGGGAGAGAGTTGAAGGGGAGGGGAGAGGCAAAGAGGGGAGCAGAGAAAAATGTAGAGCTCAATAAAAATCAATAAAAATGAGTGCTTTCTACTGATGCAGAGAGCCACAGAATGGATCTTAATATTCATCTTTAGTGTCTTAAATCTTCCCGTGACTGCAATTCCAAGATATCTGATATCTTCTAACTCTGTGGGCACATACATACAAATAGTACAAGTAAAAACATGATGATGCACATATGCATATATAAAAAGAAAAGACTATATGATATACACATTTGATTAGCAGCCTACAATGAAAGGCAAAATTGTGAATAATCAGTCTGTATTTCTTAGTGTAATTTGTGGAAAACATCTACTATAGAAGTAGAAAAAATCAAAACAATCGTGAGCATTGTAGTCTGCTTCCCCAATTATTGTTAACAAATGATTAAATTAAAACAAAATATCTGAATTCAGAACATATTAAATTGTTTGTGACAGTTTTCTTTTCTTTTTTTTTTTTGAGATTACATTACAACGATATAACATTATTTCTCTCAACAATCCCACCTATATCCCTTTCCTGTGCTTTTTCAAGTTCATGGCCCTTTTTCACATTTTTATACACTTATGCACACACACATATTTCTATATATGTGAAATTTATATATATATATCATATCTATATGTATTTGTGTGTGTGTGTGTGTGCACGCACACAGCCTTCATAGTCTGTGTAATGTTGCTTGTATGTGTGTCTTTAGTTTTGACTCTTTGGTGTTGTATAACCAATCAGTATACTTTTCCCTCACTTTCAGAATTCTTTTTCTCTCATTCTCATATTTCATTCATTGGGTTTAGTTCTTTGTGTAGGTTTGAGGCCTCTCGGACTTTCCTGTATCTACTTTGGCACACTTATTCCTGTGTCCTTGTTCAGTGGATGGTAGGAAGTGAGGTTGGGGAGACTTTACAAGTGCACTTTCACATCATCCAAGGAGGAACTATCTTACAGCAAACTTCTTAAACCCTGGCTCTGATGACCTTTCCTCCCTTTATTTCACAGTGATCCCTAAACTGTAGGAAGAGGATTTGTATTGTCAATGTTTCAATTGGAACTGGACTCCACAAATATGAATTTTGACAGGTTGTGGATCTTTTCTTTAAAAAATCATAAAGAATTATTCTTAACACTTAATAGTCACTCTATACTTGAAAATATCTATAGTGTGTGAGTAAATATACAAATGTACCTAAACAGTTTTAATGAAATTTTTCCATTTGTGCTGATAAAAATCTATCTAAAAAATAAATCCATTACCAAAAACTCCAATACCATATGTGAGAAACCCTCTTTTGACATGTCAGTGAGGGTATTTCAAGAGTCACTCAAAACATTACAGACTATTGCTATTGCCTTTGTGTTCCCTCCTAGAGGTAAAAATTCAGTCTATATTACTGAAGCCACTATACACTTCAGACAGAGTCCAGAGACTCCTTAGCTACTACTGACCTTTGAAAGCTTCCCCCTTGAATACTAACTTTTATAGTACCCAAAAGTCCCATGGAAATTTCTGAGAGAAGAAGCCAGCAATTCTATCCATCTATTATCCCTAGCATATGAGCCAAGAAATGACTAGCATAACCCAAGATTATGCAATCTCTCTCTCTCTCTCTCTCTCTCTCTCTCTCTCTCTCTCTCTCACACACACACACACACACACACACACACACACACACACACACAAACACACCACACCACTACTCACCACCTGTCCAAGTTGCCATTCCCTTTCCTTTCTATGGGTAGACATCCCCTGCTGAGGCATAGGCCACAGCAGTCACAACAGATAGGAGCTGCATCTTTATTCAGAACACTCCCATGCCCTTGGTTTGGATTCAAAAGACCCACCTTCAAAACACTCTTTTTCTCCCTACCACCTGCCCCCAATAACTTGCTCACACTCCCACCTCATGCAGACACCCACTGTCCAAGTGCAGGATAAGGCAATCATAAGAACAGAGATTACCACATCGAAGGCTACTCCAGCTATCAGAAGTTCAGCCTCTAATTCTGATAGAGATTTACTGCCAGACGGTGGCATCTGCACTACCTGGAACCACAGTTGGGCAAGGAACTTGAGATTAAAAAACATACAGAGACATGGGTCACTCTTGAAGCAAGAATTCCAATTTTATTATGTTCTCAGGCAGCTTATATAGTGCCCACCTTTACTAGCGGTCATGTCCTAGCTCTCGGGATTTTTTACTTCAAGCCCACCAGAAACTACTTACTTGTTATAAGAAACTTATGAGGGTTTCATGCTCATAGCAGCTGCAATCATAGAAAAATAAGTTGTTTACTCCAGCAGGCAAGAGGTCATAGAAAGTTCAGGGTCTGAGGGTCTGCAACTCCCAACACTGGACCATAGATAATGACAGCTGCCTGAAATACAGAATACAAAGACCAAAGGATCAAAGAGAAAGTAGAAGCCAAGGAACAAGGTACCCACTCAACAAAAACAAATTCAGAAATTGGCTCTTATCTCAGAGTAAGAAGTAGGAAAATTATTTTCCAAGCAAATGGACTCAAGGAGCAAGCTGATATAGCCAATACACTATGTAACAAAATATACTTCCAACCAAAATTAGTGTAAAGATATGAGAAAAGAAATTTCATTCTCATCAAATGAAAAATATTGCAAAATGACATCTCATTCTGAACATCAATACCCCCAAAAGGACATATAAATTTGAAAAAAATATTAATAAGATTAAATCATACATTGAACCCAATATATTAAGAATGGGAGACTACATTAACCCTCTCACCAAGGAACAGGTCATCCAGACAAAAACTAAACAAAGAATATTGGAGTTAACAAAATTTATGAACCAAATTGGCCTGAGAATTATTTACAGAAAGTTTTACCCAAATGCAAGATAATATACCTTTTTAGCACCACGTGGAACATTCTCAAAAACTGACCTTACACTAGGTCAAAAGGCAAGTCTCAACAGATGCAACAAATTGACAGAAGCCACTGTATCTTATCAGATCATCATCGATTGCAGTTGGATTTCAACAACTTATATAACAGGAAGCCTACAAATTTCTGGAAATTGAACAAGGCTCCACTGACTGAATAGTGTGTCAAGGTAGACATAAAAAGTGGGAGCCTAGGCAGTTTGGATGCTCACCTTACTAGACCTGGATGGAGGTGGGTGGTCCTTGGACTTCCCACAAGGCAGGGAACCCTGATTGCTCTTTGGGCTGAGGAGGGAAGGGGACTTGATTGGGGGAGGGGGAGGGAAATGGGAGGTGGTGGCGGGGAAGAGACAGAAATCTTTAATATATAAATAATAAAAAAAGACTTTCTAGAAATCAATAAAAATGAATACACATCATACCCTTACTTTTGGTACACAATGAAATTAGTGCTAAGAGGAAAGTTTGTAACACTAAGTGCCTTCATAAAGAAATTATGGAGATCTCATACGAGCAACTTAATAGCACACCTAATAGCTCTTGAACAAAAATAAAGCAAACATACCAAAGAAGGGTTAATAGCAAGAAATAATCAAAATGAGGGTTGAAATCAATAAAATATAAACAAAGAGAATGATATAAGGAATCAGTGAAGCAAAGAGCTGCTTCTCTGAGACAACCAACAACACAGATAAATCCTTATCCAAACTAAACAAAAGGCAGAGAGAGAAAATATACGAATTAGCAAAATCATGAATGGAAAGGAGACATAACAACAGCTACCATGTAAATCCAAAGAATCATTAGGTCATACTTTAAAAACCTAAAATCTACCATATTAGAAAAACTAAAATAAATGGAAAAATTTTTATAGATAACCACGTACCAAAATTAAGTCAAGATCAGATAAACAATTTAAATAAACCTATATCCTCTAAGGAAAGAGGAGCAGTGGCTAAAAGTCTTCCAAAAAGCACAAGGCCAAACAGTTTTAGTCTAGAATTTTACTAGACTTTCAAAGAAGAGCTAATACCAATACTCCTCAAATTAACCCACAAAATAGAAACAGAAGGAACAATGCAAAATTTATTTTATGGGGCCACAGTTATCCTTATACCTAAAGCACACAAAGACTCAACAAAGAAAGAGAATTAATTATGGACCAATTTCCCTCATGAACATTGAGACACAAATTACTTGCACACCAAAACTAAGAATACATCAAAAAGGTCATCTACAATGGTCGAGTAGGCTTCATCCATGAAGGGATGGTTCAACAGACAAATATCAGTCAATGCAATCCACAATATAAATAAACTAAAGAAAAACAACACTGTTCTTTCCAATAGATAATGAAAAAGGTTTTGACAAAATCCAACACCCATTGTAGATAAAAGTCATGGGGAGATCAGGGATTCTAGAGATGTACATAAACACAATAAAGGCAATTTAAGTAAATTTGATGGAAAACATCAAATTAAATGGAGAGAAACTCAAAGCAATTCCACTAAAACCAGAAACAAGAGAAAGCTGTCCACTTCCTATATATCTATTCAACATAGTATTTGTAGTTCTAGCTAGAGCAATTAGACAACTACTGGAGATCAAGTGGATCAGAATTAGTAAAGATGAAATCAAAGTGCCATTATATGCAAATGATATGGTAGTATACTTACCAACCCTAAAAATTCTACCAGGAAGCTGTACAGGTGACAAACAACTTTACTAAATCTGTTGATTAAAAAATTAAGTTAATAATCAATAGCCTTCCCATAGGCAAATAACAGTGGGCTAAGAGCAAAATCAGGGAAAAAGAAAGCTTCACAATATAAAATATCTTAGTGTAAATCTAGCTAAGCAAGTGAAAGACCTGTATTACAATTTCAAGCCTTTGAAGAATGAAACTGCAGAAGATATGAGAAGATGAAAGATCTCTCATGCTCATGGATTCATAGGATTAACATAGTAAAAAAATGGACCTTATCAAAAGCAAGCTACAGATTCAAAGCAACCCTCATGCAAATTTCAGCACGATTCTTTATAGACCTTGAAAGAAGAATGCAAATAGATATATGGCTATCACCCTGACCAAAACTCAAGTCCCATTTAATCAAAGAACTTATTATAAAAGCAAGTACACTGAACCTTATAGAAAAGAAAGTGGGGAATAGCCTCAAATGCATTGGCCCCTTGGGAACAACTTCCTGAACAGAACATCAATAACATAGGCACTAAGATCAACAATTAATAAATGGGAGTTTAAGGTACTGAAAAGTTTTTGTAATTTAAAGGACACAGTAGGACAAAATGGAAGTTTACAGAATGTGAAAAGAATTTTACCAACTCCCTGACAGAAAGCTAATGTCCAAAATATATAACAAACTCAAGAAACTAGACATCAACAAGCTAAGTAATTCAATTTAAAAATGGAGTAAAGAAATAAACAGAGATTCTCAATATAGGAATCTCAAATGACAGAGAAAGCACTTAAAGAAATGTTCAACATCCTTAGTTATTAGGGACATTCAAATCAATACCACTCTGTGATTTCATCTTATACTTGTCAGAATGGCTAAGATCAAAAGCACACGTGATCTCATGCAACTGAGAATATGGAGCAAGGGAACATTCCTCCACTCCTGGTGGAGGAGAAAACTTATAAAGACAATTTGGAAATCAGTATGGTGGTTTTTCAGATAACTGAGAATTGATCTACCTCAAGGCACAACTATTCCCCAGCTGGGTGTATTACCAATGAATCTACATCATAATACAATGACACTTACCTAACGATGTTCATAGCAGCTTTATTCACAATAATTAGAAACTGGAAACAACCTAAATGTCTCTCAACCAAAGAATGGAGAACTAAAGTAAGGTCCTCTGCATATATCTTTTTTTGTGTTGCTTGTTCTTCTTGTGTTACTCCTAGCAATGGGAGTCAGGGCTGTTTCTGACTCTTTAGTCTGCTTGTGGAACTTTTCTTCATCCATTAGGTCACCTTGTCCCGCCTTACTCTGAGGGGAAGTGAGTAGTCTTATGGTATTTTGATATGCCATGTTTTATTGATGTCATGGGAGGCTTGCTCTTTTCCGAAGGGAAATGGAGGGGGAGTGGGTGGGTGGGAGGAAAGGGGGGAATTGAAAGGAAGGGAAACTATTTGGGATGTAATATATGAGAGAAGAATAAATTTTAAAAAAGTAAAAATTAACAGATTGCAGTTATACCATTCCAAATAATTATATCTGCATGCATCATAGCTCCTGAACATTTGTATGGCTCAGTGACTATCCCAGAAGATAGTCAATGTTCAAGAAAAGAGAAAAGAAGGATTCTAATAGTCAGAAAACCAGGAAGAGTGATCTGTAACTGCCTGCTTGAGGAATTGCTGCATAAACAAGACCTGAACACTGATGATGTAAATTTACATGCTAATACAGAAGAAGAGAAATCCCAAAGGCACAAATAACTACAGGCAGCTAATAACTGCTTAGAGAGGGAGAATTAACCTATCCCAAGGGATACTCCTTCTGATTGATTATCCAATAAAATATTATCAGTCTAGAAGTCATAAATACACAAACAAGAAAAACAGAGAGCATTCAGTATTCATAGACTGCTGTGCATTTCTGTTCATGTACAGATAGATAGATGTAACAATAATCAAAGAAAAAGAGGCTATCAGTGTGAGAGTCATAGTATGGAAGGGACTGAAGAGAGGAAGAGGAGGAAGAAGGGATATAATTAGATTTTAATTTAAAAATCTCTTAAAAATAAAAGTAAAAAATCCTTATAACATACACTCAAGAAGCAAAAAAACAAAATCTCTGTATCTTCAACAAATGTTAATGTTCAAACTGGATATCTGCATGTAGGAAAATGAAAACAGATAAATATCTATCATCCTGTAGAAAATACAATCCCAAAAGAATTCAAGAACTCAGCATAAAATCTGATACCCCAGATATACTAGTAGAGAAAGTGGAAAATAGGTTTGAACTCACTGAACAAGAAAGAATTTTCTTAACCAGACATGGACAGCACAGGCCTATGAAAATCAATTAATAAATTGAACTTAAAGAAGACAAAAAGCTTTTATATCTATTTATATACAGATAGATGTAACAATAGTCAAAAATATAAAAAAAAGACATTATTAAGTATAGTAGCAGCCTATACAATGGCAGAATGTCTATCAGATATATATATATATGTATATATATATACATATATATATATATATAACCTAAAATACAGAAAGTACTAAAAAACTCTGAATATCAATCAAGAAAACAAACAAACAACTTTAAAGCTGTGGTATAGAACTAAATAAAGCTTAACAGGTGAAACATAAACGCCTAAGAAGTATTAACACAAATACCCAACATCTTTAGCCATCGGATAGATGCAAATAAAAATTGCTTTGAAGTTTCATCTGCAGAACATGTGACCCGCGACAGTGTCCTGCCTAAGAGATATCCTGATACAATAATGACACAAATAGAATTGGAATAGTCCTTTACTTTTTCATTAAAAGTAAGGCCCATTCCACAAGATGGAACTCATAGCTGACACCAGTAAAGTGACCAAGAATCTGAGACTAGATAGACCAAGGGCCCTAGGAGAAAACCCACTGCTATTATTCTGATAAAGGAATGTAGTAATATAAGGACTACTAATGGCATACTGGTATACCTATTGGTCAGTGTATCACTCAATCCTTACCACAGAAACGTCTTGCAGTAGACAATAATTAATACAATGACCCACAACTGGATATGGAGTTATAGAGTTTGGAACATTCAGAACTAAGTATGACTTCATGAAATAGCACTCTTCAAGGCTCAGGGATGCAGATAGAAGAGGAGGCCGGAACATTTTTAAGAGCCAAAGGTCATGATGGTTCCAAGGAAACCATGTCTTCTAGAAATAATAGAACTGAAGCAAATATAAGCTCATATTTTTGTGATGGCATGCACAAACAAAAACAAACTCAAACCTGACTGAATCCCAACATACTGGGAAGTGAATCCAAACCATATCCCTAACCAAGAAGCAATTTACAATTGATACCTTCTGAAAAAAGGGTTTTTACTTTCATCGATTCATTCTACCTGGGTATATCTACCATATGCCAAAGCTGGCTTCATATTCAGAAGTATTTGGCCAAGACCAAAGAGATTGTGTGTGTGTGTGTGTGTGTGTGTGTGTGTGTGTGTGTGTGTGTGTGTGTTTGCACATGCACATTCACATGCACGTGCTTGTTGTCTGCTTTTGTTTGGTTTTTGTAGTTTTCATGATTATTGTTTGTTATTACTTTCTTTATTCTTTTCTGAGAGATTGAGGGAGAGAGGATATAGTAAGTCAAATTAGGTGTGTAGGGAATTGGACAGAATCTGAGATAAGATAAAATTTGATCAAAATACAGAATTCAAAAATCTTTACATAAAATTCATATCATTGAAAAACTTTTAAACATTAAATAAAACATGGAATACATCATAAGATGTAGGGTTGAGTTTACACAATATGCAGATTTTAGTAGAACATATGAATGTGTGATATTTCATCATTTTATTCTTAATGATTCTTTTGAGGATTCTTTAGGATTTTAAAATCCTAAAGTCTTTATCAAGTAGCAATTATATACTATTTATACCTGTACCACTCTTTGTGAATGTAAAGGGAATTAGCAACTTTTTATACAGACTCTCTCAATCTTTCACTTGTCACTGATTTTAGAATTAAATTGATATCATCTTCATTGAAGGAAAAAATAAGGTTTGAAACTTACAGAACAAAAGGTTTGCAAGTCACAGGCTTCAACTTGTATGTATTGAGGTGAGAGTCAAGTTGATTGGTTATCTTGATTGGATTTAGAAAGTTCTGTGTTTGTGTTGACACTTTTGGATCAGTGCCTCATGGACGTAGCCACTGAGCTTTTAATCTCACATTTTCTACTCAGATTCCATCAGAGATGAAACCACTCAATTCTCAATTTGTTTTGAAAAGAATTTTATTACATTAGTATATTACATTAGTAGTCTTTCTTTCTCTAAAATGACCTCATCTAGAACTTACATGACAAACTTCCATGGAATGTAGTATAACACAATCTCTGAAAAAGTTTGCTAAGTGTATTTAATGATATTTTGCAAAATTTTTATATTGCTTCATAACATCTTGACAAAAAATCTAAACAAAAACTATTCAGAGTAAAGTATTGAAAATATTATCATTGATGGGTAAATGTGTTCAAGTGTTTTAAGGATGGCATGAGCAAAGCAGTAGGCATCTGATGTTGGCACATATAAGTTTGCAGACACACATTGTGCACAAATGCATACATTTCCCTGGATATAAAGTGCATAATAATAAACTTCACAAGAGTAGCAGTATTTACTTGTCATGAAGATCGAATGGTAAAGATTCCCAGCTAATTCTCCTATCAGAGTGTGAGATGAGCAATGCCATGGGAGGTGAGTGTAGTGAGAAGTCACAGATACCATAAAAACTGGAACTTTCTAAGCTGCAATTTGCCAACAGACAATAAAAGCAAATTTAATATAAGAAACATAAACCAATGCTGTGTTGCTACTTTTTAATAAACCTGGAAGCAATAGCATGGTATTAGTAATGCATAGAGCCTTAATTTTATGAATCATTTGTTCTGAAAGTATTCTGTTCACCCAGTGCCTGTGGACTAGATAACCAGAAGGAGCACCAAGTGAGTGAGAATACAACATACAACAGCAGTCAGATGAGACGTGTAGCAGCCTGACAAAAGAACAAGACATATGCAGGGATACTTAGTGCTTGAAATCAGAAACAGTAAAGGGAAATGGACTTATAGTAATACATGTTTTCAGTGACCCTCAGTTGAAACACTTTTACTTCAGTGTATGGCAGTATGGCATAAAGGGAGCTTAGGCTCACTGTTCAGGAATAAGCAGGAATGTGCTGGTTCCTATGATAAGACATAGATTTCAGTCCTAAGACCTTATGAGAGGAACAACGTGAAGAGAGAAAATTGATTTCATACCATCATAGTACTTATCATTGAATTTCAATTTCAGAAATGACACATCTTTAAATAATTTTAAATTAATATACATCCTGTATGATTTCCCTTGGTTTGATGGTGATGGTGATCTACCTGAAATCAAACATGGGGAATTTTAGGTCTTGTCATTGTTGTTCATCTGTTCATTTTTATCACAGAAATAATATTTACTTATGAAGGAAAGAATAGTTTTACTTGAAGTTTATACTTGAAATCTCATATGGAAAATACTTTATCTTAGCAGAAAACATACTTTTTATTGAATAATACATAATGGACATATGTATCCCTTCAATAAGTAAGCATTTCTTTATTTGAATTTGGATTCTAGTAGAAACAAAGAATGGTTGGTATTTTTTGGTGTTTTTTCTAGTAGAAATATTTCTACTACTTTGTGGATTTTTGATCAGTCTTCCCTTTCCCATTATAACCAGTTTGCTAATTTAACTAGAGAAAGGCAATTTTTATAATACATACTCACAATGATAACTGTATTTTTTGATCTAAGAGTTTATAACGATTCCTCACGAGTCATTATAATATGAAAGCACATTCAGTGGGAACATATGACATCATCGTGATATACTTTTTGCTTCATGATATACTTCAGACGTCATGGGCAATAGTTCCTGGAATTGCATGTTAAAATACACACTTCCACTGTGCTTTATGTATGAAAATAATTTTATCTGAATATACTAAAATATATACTCCATTGAGCTATACTCTATTAGAAACATCACTGAGAACAAAGGGAAACAAAATACCTTTATTATGTAAATTACAGCAACAGCTTAGTAACCTAACTTACATATAGAACTAAGTATACAAATGAACTTCTCCAACTAAAACACTGCCCTTCAAATTAATGGCTTGTTCATTTTATGGCCTTTAAACTAAATTATAATATTGTACTTAAAAATAAGATAGAATGCTAATTATAGCTAAAAGTAACACTGGCATTAACATACTTCAATTAAGCAACAGCCACACTCCACGGTGGATGTGGTATGATACCCCATGTTCACATAATTGCTGCACTTGTTAAAAACAATCATAGGATAGCAATATGAAAGGTTCCATGCATGACCGAACCACGGTTTGGGTATGAAGATTAAGAAGTTCATTATAACATTAAATGTATGTTGTTGAGTCATCTCATGAAGGAGAATCACCAAATTCAAATTTATTTGAACAATAAAAATTTATTTGGGATAATACAGTTAACCAGCCTGTGTTTCAGACAATAGAGCCCTGGGATCTGGGCAGGTCAACTGAGTGATGACATGCACCCTTGGCTTTTCTACACGACTGACTGACTCATCAGAGAGCTCATTGACAGGAACAACAAATGAAAGGCTTTCTGCAAATTTAGAGAGACAAGGAAAATTTTTTCCTGAACTAAAGGACATGTGTCCAAAGCCCTGATCCTACTGAACTGGTTCAGCCCATGCAGATACTGCTGGTTAGAATTTCTGTGAATTTGAGGGCTTTTCCTTCCAGAAGCTCCCTGGCTAAGAGAATGTCATTGTATTAACACGCTTAGCACACCAAGGAGTGCTAAGCCTGTGGAAGGCTCGGGAACGTTTCAGATGGAATGACTTAGTATTATCCCCAATATCTACATTTATGTGAAGTGAAGGCAAGGAACACTCATAAGAGTTAGGATATAACTCTTGAAGAAGGTTAAATAGGGAAAGATGACTCAGTGGTTAATAATACTGGATCCTCTTTCAGAGGACCCAGGTTTGAATGCCCACACGCATATGGCAGCTCACAAACATCTGTAACCTCAATTCTAGGGAATGTATAACCCTCTTTTGACCATTTCGGGAACTGGGCATTTATGTGGTACATATGCATCCATTTAGTCAAAAAACTCATATACATAAATAAAATAAGTGAATCCTTGGATAAGAAGTATAAATAAGTGATTTATAGATTTACCATATATTAAAAACTATAAAATCATGTATAGTTTATTAAAATATTAGAATTTTAATTATTTTAATGACTGGTATTATTAAAATTTATCTTTCTGTATCTGAAAAAATTGTATTTTATATGAAAAAGACTCTTGCAGGAATATTTTATTAAATAACTTTATAGTTGAAATTATTTAACTAATTTAAGAAAATATGGAAACGCAAGCACCAGCAACTTTAAAAGAATGTCAGATTTAATTTAGACTTTCATAATTTTATTGGCAGTATATGATATATTTTATTTGTTCTTTACTTTTTGTATTAGGATGAAAATTTAAAGCCAATTAAAATGAACATACAGTACACCTTTTCTCAAATCAAGTTTTCTTTAGTTGTAGCCATCATAAGTACGATTGAGTCACCACATATTTCTTTTTTTTTTTTTTTTGGTTTTTCGAGACAGGGTTTCTCTGTGGTTTTGGAGCCTGTCCTGGAACTAGCTCTCATAGACCAGGCTGGTCTCGAATTCACAGAGATCCGCCTGCCTCTGCCTCCTGAGTGCTGGGATTAAAGGCGTGCGCCACCACTGCCCGGCCACCACATATTTCTTGAGAGCCTGTTTAATTATTTTATTCATCTGAGTTTTTGAAACTTATTTTGAGGAGAAAATACAATTAGTTTATAATTATAAAAATATACTTTATAATTTATCAGAGATTAAGCTTTAACAATGATACAAAAAATTAATTCTCTTAGTAGACAACCAGAAATGAGCCCAGTATGGAAGAAATTGTTTTTATTTTATTTGAAAATAAACTGTGATTTTACTTTTTAACAAAATGCAGTATGGGTATACTGCTTTGAAATGTAATACAGGGTTTTGCTTAGATATTGTATGCACATTCCACGCCAGCATATGTGAGATTCAATATTTAACACTCCAGGCATTTGAATGAAGCACTATAGTGTTATTCTCCTGCTTCTTTCAGTATCAAAATTGGCTGACAAAATAAATAAAATACTTTGTTAAATTTCAAGAGAAAATTCAATAGCTATTGTCATTTTGAATGGCAAGACACTTATCTTACAAGTTCATATGGTAAAGTGAAAATGAAAAACAAGCTTGGTTACTAAATACGGATTTATCAATTGTGAGAAAAATACCACAAAATTATAAAGAAAAATAATTGCAATTATCTATGTTCAATATGAAATTAATCTATCCAAATTGCTTCTTTTTTGATTCCCCAGTCTCCTGTCCTTCTATTTGAATGAAACAGGTACTTATAATTACATGCGGTGGTGCTCAGGGTCCTCCTTCCTCCCTGATAGGGAGCTTTAATGAATTTCATTATTCTTTTTTAATTTACATACTCTTACAGAATAAAGATTCCCAAATCATTAACTAATTTGATATGTCTGAAATACCAATTCAATTGTCTGGTCCCTTGGTATTTTCAAATACCTTGTTCAAACACCTCTTAACTTAGTTTCTTAATTAGGTACTCTGTGATGGATGGCGTTTATATCGTGGCCTCAAAGGGAGAGTGAGTCAGCTCAGATTTTATGACAATTTGGGAGACTTTATATTAAAAGTCACTTAAAACAATTCAGAGTTCACCAGGAAAGGCTCAGGGTCCCAAGGATAAGTATTAAAGTTATACAGATCTGAAATCACATGATAAGAGCTGACACCATTGTTCATAGTGAATAATGAATATTGATATGTTAAAGTTCAAAAGCATGATACTTATAATAAAAATATTCATAATATACCAGATTTAAAAGTAAAAAATTATGATAAATATATTTTCAAAATCTATAACAATTTCAAAATATTAACTTTTTTAACCTACCCACTCTTGATGGTTTAAAGGTATATTTTTATACATTTCACTGCATTCTTATTTTTGCCTATGTGTGAAATAAATAGAAGGTAATGTCATGTTAAAAAGCAAAAGTTTAAGAGTTAAGTTTATTGCTAAAGTTGTTTGTACTTTATAATGATGTCATATGTACGACATATGTGTAACCATGTATGTACAATAACCATTTACGCAAAAATAACCAAATATGTAAAATATTGAGAATCTATTTTTGTTATATTTTAAATAATCCAATTTAAGCTTTGGAACACTTTGTATTTTAAACATTTCACATTTGTTAATGTACTTTGTTCTCCCAAGGCAGAAAGAAAAATGGCACATGGAACTCTGAACATAGTAGTGCCTTCCACATACTAATAAAATGACCATAGAGGTACCACGTAAATATCCATTACGCTACATTAAAGCAGTTTATAATGCCCTATGAAATACATTACAATGATTATGAGATGCATGAAAACAACACTAAAGAACATTTACATTATCGAGACATCCACAGAGGTATATTTGCAGTCTGACAAGGTATTGTAGAATTATAGTGAGTGCAAAATAATGCACTCATATTTTAAAAGCCATAATAAGTAAAGCAGATATTCAACTAATAAATTCACAATTTATTTAATATAATAATAAAGTGATTTTTGCAGTATGGCCTTTGCCTCCATTTGATTCCCATGTGACCATTTGTGTTAGGTCGTTTACTACACAGTCGATTGATTAATGGTCATTAGTTCACAGCCTCTAAACAGAGGCTTCCAGACACAACCTGCACAAGTCTATTGGCTAGAGAGAGAGGTATAAGAAAGCTGCTCACATAATAGAAGTCAGAAAGGAAGAAAGAAGAGGAAGGGTCCAAATGTCCCCCTCAAGGAAACATATCTAATTATGTAGTTTCATGAACTCATATCTAAAGGTTCCAGCAATTGTCAATTTTCAGGAGATTGGTAGCCAAGCTTTTAGCTCTAAACAACCGAGAACAGATAAGAGACAACTCTTAATCTTACCTCAAACAATAGATGAATACATTATTGATTTATAGACACAAAAAGGTTGATGACCTTAACAAATAGCATGCTCAAAAAAATTATTTAAAAATGAATAAAGTAGTACAGCATATTTCAAACTTTTACTACAAATTCAAGAAGGAGTTTCAAAAACAGAGTACATTCTATTGTCAAATTATGCTTTGGCTATATGTGGTTAATATAGCAAAAATAAACTGTATTAGTTTTGAAAATTAATACATAAATGATAGCTGGATAGAAGAATCTCAAGTATGCTATGTACAGTGGTGTGACTATATACTCAACTTGATGTATTGCCCAATATCCTCTTGTATCACTGAGTCAGAAATGTTACATATGGATATTGATAGGTTCATTCTTATTATTTTATATATTTAAAATAGAATGCAAAATTTAGCTTAATTTTTGTATATATATATATATATGGTAAATGCATGGGTATATAATTCTGTATTGTGTATTTCTGCATTTATGCATATGTGTAAGCACATGTACATGTGTAAGGGCCAGAACCAGATCTCAGGCGGTTTTCTTTACTACTCTCTACTTTACTTTTTGACAGAGAACCCCTTGCTGTACCTAAATTTATCTATTTGGCTAGTCTAGCTAAATGGTTAGCTCTAGGGAGTCTCTTTATCTCACAATCCAGAATTATAAATGCATACCATATAACCTTTTATATTAAGGCTAGGGATTTAATTCATTGTCTCTTGCTTGAATGGCAAGCTCTTTACCAACTGAACAATATCATCTACCCCCAAAACAACATGTCTCTTAAATATCAGTACATTAATATAATTGTGTTTTGTACAGAAAATATTGTGGGAAGATTTCCTTGTAGAAAATTGTTATTAAAATTAGGGAAAAAAAATAAAATAACAGACATCATATATGGAATTATAAAGAGATATAAGAAATTAAGGTAGATAAGTGCAGTAGAATTATTAATGATAAAACACATGAGATATGCATACAGAATTTTTATACTATTATATTCAGCATTCTAGTTCTGTGATAAAGATTATGAACACAAGCAGTTTGAGAAGGAAAGCATGTAATTGGCATGGATATAGTAATAAACAGAACACTGGGGAAACCAAGGCAGTAACCTAGAGAATGCAGCTGAAGCAGAATCCACAAAAGGACAACGTTTACTGTCCATCTCGTTACGGCTTACTAAGCTTGCTTCATTGCACCCACGACAACCTCCCATGTGGTGGCATACTGAACTGGATCGTCCCATATCAATCATTAATCATGAAAATGCTCCACAGACAAGCATGCAGGCCAACCTGATGGAGGTAATTATTCAACTGAGATCCCACCTTCCCTGATAGGTCTAGATTCGTGTCAAGTTGAAACAAACCAAAAACAAAGAAACAAGCAAAAAAAAAAAAAAAAAAACCCGCAATCAGCATACTAAGAATAAACAGATGCACACTTATGAAGGGTATGCTGTAATCAAATCGTAATGAAAGTTTAGGTTATTCTGTGCTAAAGAGGTTGAACACTACATAAAATTCTCTAGTGAGAAATTTCCTAGATTTGCAGTGCAATAAGATACTTCTTTTAAGCTGAAAGCAGAAGGGGGTTATTTAAAATGGATGAGTGTGCACAAGGGATCAGCTATTGAATTCTGTCTAATTTGGTTCTCTGTTACTAAGCCTACATCAGGTGAAGCTAAAGGCAGAATAAACACTCTGTGTTGATGCTATCTTTTTCCATTAGGTTCTAAAATTAATCACCTTTTTCTCACGTTTTAACTTCTAACTACTGAGCAGAGCTGTCTTTCTAATTGCCTGATTCCTCCTCTTCTTACAGACTGGCTTGACTCTTTCCTAATAAATGTCCACAGTTTATATAATTGCAGATAGCCTAGTACTGGGACTTTTCAAGCACAGTGAAATATTTAGCAATTAAGTTCTAAATTTTGTTACTAAAATTTTTAAAATGTACTCACAACATAGTAAATTGCTTGGAAGACATGCCATTGCACTAATTATCCTGGAAATTTTCCCAGATGGAAACAATTTCACATGGGAAAGGTCTAAATCTAATGAATATATTTTACATATTAGCAGTGGTAAGCAATGTTTTGATGAGTATTGGCATAGAATTTAGACAGTGGAGTAAAATTTAAACTATATTCACAGAACATCAAGGCTCAGGCATATTTTTAATTCTGAATCTTTCAACCTTGCCTACTTGCCTATGTAGTATTCTAGATGAATCATAGTTTGTGGTTTTGAAGAATAGTGAATTCCTATCCTCATCTTATATTTTAAAAGTGTCTTTAAGGATAAGATTGACTTTAAAGTGTGTCCCTTTAAAATGTTAGCTAATAGCTTGAGTCTACATAAATCTTCTTAGGTATGGCAGCAATACTTAGGCATGGGTAGTTAATGGCCCACTTACAGAGCAAGAGGATCGACATGGGAAGGTTTGGAGGAAGAAAAGGAAAGGGAAAAGTGATGCAATTATAGTATGATCTGAAAAAAAAGATTTATGTTATATTATAATCTGAAAATTTATATTCAGTATATATAAATTAAATATTATATTATAAAAATCTGAAAAAATATAATATTAAAAAGTTTAAACACACAATAACTAAATCAAGATACAATTGTGTTATGTCTTTATTTTAATATTACTCTTTTATGGGCCTTCTTTTCCATTATTTAAATATCAATGCTTCTGAAAACCGGTAATATAGATAATGTTTGATAACATTTCATTTACATTTAGTTTTCATATCATCAGCTACTTTTAAACTTAGGATTATTTTCCTAATAATTATTATTTGGGTCACATCATGCCATGTTTAAATTGCCAGGCAGACTTCTATTCCCTCCTTCTCGTTTAGCTTCTTGCCCCCTCACTTCCTCATGTTCATTCTGTGTTAAGCACACTATCTGCCCTGCTGTTCTTTGCATGTGCTAGTATGCTACATTATCAAGTCTCTTTCCAGAATATTCTACAGATAATTGTGTCACATGCTTCTATACGTTAACCAGTTCATTGTATAATGTTAATTCTTGGTGAGATTTGTGTGTGTTAAGGTTTCTGTTGAAGAAGGAATAACTTTAATCAATCGGGGCCAAGGAATAATGGAGGGGCGGGGGAAGGTTGAGAAGTAGGAGGAGAGCAGAAGAGAGAGACAGAGCAAGACCATGAGAACGGGTTGTGATGGTGGGAACCTCAAAGGGTTATAGCACATGCGCATAGGGAGAGAATTCACCACCTGTCTTCTCAATGGCAGCAATGGAAATGTGTTACATTTGCAGATTTGGCAACTGCTGCTGATGTGGCTCCTGTTGCTGAGAAGCTAAATAAGGGCAGGCTGGGAGGGATACCTGGTTTCCAGCAATGTGTTCATACTATAATGAAGAAATCACACTGATTTCCTCCACCTTCCTATTTCTCTTCGTTTACAGGATTTTCTTAGAATTTGTCACTATTTAGCGTAATAAAATCTTGCCTGCTTATCTTGCTTTCTTGCTAAATTTGGTTGTCAAATATTGGTTTGTGTGGTCCAGTGCTAGATACCACACGCCTGTAGGTATGCAGCAGCAGTACTCAGATAAGCCTTAGTAAAAGATTCAGTGCCTAATACAGCACACATGGGCTTGAGTCTTGATGTTTTCTGACCTAGTCACACACTTTTCCTCCTTCTGTGTTCTGTCAACTGTGTCCTTGGAGGTCAAACTAGCCACACTTGTGATTTCACAGTGGGACCAGTCATAGGAAATGGAAGGGATGAACAGGAGTCTTTGGGGGTCTGTTCTGTTCTCTGGCCAGGTTTCATATCTTACGGCATTACAATTCCTTTCATACCTTAACTCTCTTTTCACACCCTAACTTTTCTTCACTGGAAATCCTATTTTTTCCTGCTCTTTCAAGCTTGTTTTTTTCTGCTACCTACCTATGGCAATTGTTAAATATTTCCTGAACGTTGTTGTAAATTTCTGGTATCTCTACTAAGAATTTTTTCGTAGAGCCTTTTTTTTTTTAAAAATCTGTTTAACTTTCTGATAAACCCTTTTGAGATATCATCCGTTTCCTGCCTTTATGTTGTTGGGGTAAATGCATTAAAATATTTAAAGTGAATACTAACAATTTGAGACTGTAAATGTGGCTCTGAATCTAAAACCAGGGTCAGGTCTGATATTTGCATATCATATATCAACGTTTACTGCAAAGTCTGAGACCATGTCTAAATCCTCAGGAAGAATCTGTTAGCATAATGAAAATGTCTGCTAGACATAAACCCCTCTCAATTATCCATGAGTAACAAAATAAGTTACAGATAAGTTATAAAGTATACGACTCTGTTGATGCTGTCTGTCATAGCTCTGTTAAGTGACATACAGAACTCATAATGTCTGGGGAGATGTTATTACACATTCATTATTCCCTCCTTATGGCAGCATGACATTCAATCATCTTTACCATAATCTGAAGAATCCAATAGGAAGAGGAAGTTGATTTTCTATGAATTGGATTCAGGAGTATTTGGGGACATTTGGGCTGGTGAAATCCTAATGAATATAATTATTAGGTAGGTTGTCCTAAAAGAAAATGTGAGCAGCTACGAGAATATCATATCTCAGATAAGCACTAAAACAAGGCAAATGTGGATGCACATAGAGCTGTCTTGTATCTAAAGAAATATGAATCAAAGCAGCTGATCTATATCCTGGGGTGGATTTACCTGACCTACAGTTGTATGTATAAGGTTTGAAATAGATTTATGAGGGTGTGGGGGTGTTTGCCTAAGAGCATCTTCTACTCTTTGAAAGGATTAGAGTTTGGCTTCCAGCATCCAGTTTTTCATAGCTGACCATATGTATAGTTCTAGGGCACCTGACACACTCTTATGTTCTCTACAGACACCCAGAATCATGTTCACAAACACATGCATACACACAAATAAAAAGGTCTTTAAATATATGTGTTTCTATGATTTTAACTTTTATTTGTTTTTGAAACAGGGTCCCTCTCTCTCTTTCTAGATGGTATCAAACTCAGAAACATTTGCCTCAGCCCCCTGTGTGTTGGAATTATAAATATGTACCACTCTGCCTTGCTAAGTCCCTGGTATTTTAAGATTACTGGGCATTAATGTTACTGGGCATGTTTATCAATGCATTTTGTTACCTCTTTTATTAAATATTACTGAATAAAAAGAAAATTAGTTGATGGTTGAGATTAGATTTTATATTAAGATAAATTAGAGAAATGACAATGAACCCATCAGTGTTTGTGAAATTTCTGCTGGGGTTTAGGTCATCAGAAAGGGTCAGAGTGGGATGGGATGAGTACTGCTGGCTGATGTCATGTGGCCCCAAGAGTGGTAAGACAAAGCCCCAGATAAGCTTCATCTCCTCTAAACTTTACTGAACCTTCATATCTTAAAACACTCCTGACTTTGGCTTGATGTGTGCCTAGGGTCCTGCCTGCAGGACAGGCCTCCATGAACCACAGTGATGTATTTCATGTCTGGGAGGCATGATTCCCAGACCTTATTTCTATTTATTTATTTATTTATTTTATTTTTTATTTTTATTTTTATTTTTTTTATTGAGAAAGAAAAAAAAATTTTCCGCCTCCTCCCAGCCTCCCATTCCTCCCACCCTCCCCCCTCCTCTCCCCCTCCCTCTCGAGTCTGAAGAGCAGTCAGGGTTCCCTGCCCTGTGGAAAGTCCAAAGTCCTCCCCCCTCCATCCTGGTCTAGGAAGGTGAACATCCAAACTGGCTAGGCCCCCACAAAGCCAGTACAAGAAGTAGCATCAAAACCCAGTGCCATTGTCCTTGGCTTCTCAGCAACCCTCATTGTCCGCCATATTCAGAGAGTCCGGGTTTATCCCCTGCTTTTCCAGTCACAATCCAGCTGGCCTTGACCAAAGAACTCCTAAAGCTGATAAACACCTTTAGTAATGTGGCAGGATACAAGATCAACTCCAAAAAATCAGTCGCCCTCCTATACACAAAGGATATGGAAGCAGAGAGGGAAATCAGAGAAGCATCACCTTTCACGATAGCCACAAATAGCATAAAATATCTTGGGGTAACTCTAACCAAGGAAGTGAACGACCTATTTGACAAGAACTTTAAGGCATTGAAGAAAGAAATTGAAGAGGATACCAGAAAGTGGAAAGATCTCCCTTGCTCTTGGATTGGGAGGATCAACATAGTAAAAATGGCAATTCTACCAAAGGCAATTTATAGATTCAATGCAATCCCCATCAAGGTCCCATCAAAATTCTTCACAGATCTTGAGAGGACAATAATCAACTTTATATTTATTTTTTTGTTCACTTATTTTCTCTCATGCATTACACCAGGCTGCAGTTTCCCCTCCCTCCAGTCCTCCCAGGCCCTCCCCCACCTTCCCTCTCTCCAACATCCACTTCTCTTCCATTTCTCAGGCCGGATGTCTAATTCTCTTGAGTAATTAACTAGGACCGGACTTCACTTAATCATAATCAATTAAAATATTACACATTCTGTTTTTAAGTATCCTCAAACTCTGAACTTTATATAATGCAGTTACTCATAAAGGCACTGAATGCAATAGGGTAGAAAGTTTTGCAGTTTTGTCTGACTTTCAGCCTAGAGGCTCAATTCAAGCAGTTCATTCTGGGGAAAGCAGAATACAGTATTCTTTGAGAAGAGAAACATTTAGGAAAAAAGAGGTCATTGCAATAATGGCTCAAACACCAAAGATGAGGGCAGAAAGAAGAGAAAAGGTCCTAAAAATATACAATTAGATTTGCTGTGTCTCTTTTCCCAAATGCTATTCTGAAAATACATTAATTACAATTCTACAATTTTTTTTTTACAAAAAGTTATTGGAACAGCCTCAGAAACAATCAAAGTTTCTAGCATACATGAAATTAAGAAGGTTTACTTTGATAATAAATCAGAAACTGTATCAATGTACTTTGTTATACTAAAAACCATTATCTTCTACTTTATAATATATATATATGTGTGTGTGTGTGTGTGTGTGTGTATGCATATATAGTAATTGTTATATGGCCTTGTGAATTTTGGTTATAGAATGGTCATTGTATTACACACATACACACACCACATAAATATATCATATATATATATACATATATATATGTATATATATATACATATATATAATATTATTTCCTTCTGTGATATTTTAGGTTTAAAATAAATTTTATCTTTCAAAAAGTGTCACACGTGAATTTCTTTTTTTAATATTTATTTATTTATTTATTTATTTTGTATACAATATTTTGTCTGTGTGTGTGTCTGCAGGCCAGAAGAGGGCACCAGACCTCATTACAGATGTTTCTGCGCCACCATGTGGTTGCTGGGAATTGAACTCAGGATCTTTGGAAGAGCATGTTTGGAAGAGCATGATGGCTCAGTAGTTAAGAGCCATCTCTCCAGCCCCACACATGAATTTCAAATAAAATAATGATGCATTTAACAGACTAATGCCATTATCAGGCTTAGTTAATAACAATAAAATTTTAAGAGGATGCTTGATGTGTAGCTAGGTTAGAAGAGTGCTTGCCTAGCCTAGTATGAACTAAAACCTGACATTAATCTCGAGCAACACTTGAACCAGGTGTAGCAGTGAAGTCAATAGTCCCAGATCTCAAAAAGTGCAAGTTGGAATGAGGAACATCTGACATTCAAAGTCATGGTTTGTCTACATTCCAAAAACAAATTAAGCTATTTTTAAATGTTATTTGCATAAATTATTTTTATGTCTTTTAATTTTGATAAAAGTGTTGATAATTTAATATTATTTCAAAATTTTCTATCAGGAAATGTAGAAGAAGCACAGAAATACATATTTTATATATTTCACAATATTGACTTAGTTTTGAAAAAAAATATTACTATATACACAAATTTTAATATTTGTGCATTTTATTGTAAAGAAAAATATTTTCTTCCCATTACTTTAGTACTAGAATTTATTATTTAGCAAAAATAAACTAATAAAGGAAATTATAAAAATCATTTAAGTGTCATTAATGGAAATATTTTTTTTTAGTCTGCATTCAAAACTGTTTTTTCTCTGTATTTATTTATTTTATTATTTGTTAATTTTTTTTAATTATTTTTTTATTGAGAAAAGGAAAAAAAAAA
>NC_022013.1:38934565-38938794 GCF_000317375.1 Microtus ochrogaster | reverse complement strand
CCTCCCCCTCCCCCAATCAAGTCCCCCTCCCTCCTCAGCCCAAAGAGCAATCAGGGTTCCCTGCCCTGTGGGAAGTCCAAGGAACCCCCACCTCCGTCCAGGTCTAGTATTTGAGCATCAAAACTGCCTAGGCTCTTACAAAGCCAGTACGTGCAGTAGGATCAAAAACCCATTGCCATTGTTCTTTAGTTCTCAGTAGTCCTCATTGTCCGCTATGTTCAGAGAGTTCTGTTTTATGCTATTTTCTGAAGACCAATGTAATACATTTTGGGGGGGCAGCATGTATTGAACACTACCATTATGAAACTCATTTTTCTTAAATTGTATTTCTTTTCTATTCCAAACAAAGTTCATTTAACTTTATGTAAAGCTGAATACAATTTTTCATAAAAAAAATCTTACGACTCCATATGAGGCTGAAAATAATGATTAAAAAGAACATAAAAAAATACTTTGCATGAGTTTCAGATGAAAGTTGATCAAGTGTAGACTGAAGTTGTGCTTAGAGTTCTGTAGTGGTAAGATACAAAAGCTCAAGATTAGAAGCTAAAGAACGTGCGTAACCCAATCTGAATTAGACCGGAACAGAGAAAGGCATAAAGACCTTGGAATTAGAAGGCAGAATAAAGGCTAAACAAAGGCTTCAGCATTGTCAGGAAGACACTGAAATAGTCTCTCTGTGGGACATTCGTGGCAATAGCTAGCCTTGTACTAATGGAATAACAATGCATAAAAGTGATTAAAAAAGAACAAAATGTGCAACTTGCCAGAAGACATGTGCTCAGTATGTAAAGCACAAAGAAAACCTGCCCTTCACAGCATGCTTCAAAAGGTAACATTTCCCTCTGAGAAAGGGGGAAAAAAGCAAGCAATTCAGAGAGAGTTTCCTTTAGACAGATGAAACAGCCGAGAAAGTAAAAGGACTTCTTTTGCTTTTTCTGGATGGAACACTATATAGAAAGAAAGTAGAAAATAAAAAGCTTTCACAACTTATCTCCTAATAAGAGTGATACCCACTAGCTACATACATTTTCATGTTTTAAAAGAATTTTTTTTTGCATAAAGTGGTGAGGTATCACAGATGAAAGAAAGTAAGATGGAGTCTTTTATTTAAATGTGAGGAACCAAATGAAAGGTGGCTGAGATAATATGAATTAGTACACAATTGGTTTGAACGGTTGACTTTGTGTCAAGTGTGACCTTGTTCATGTATGGCTGATAGAAAAGGTGACCAATCTACATAGCAGAACAGGTGACTGACTCTGAGACAGAAGCTGATTTTCTCGTGGGTTTGAACGACCAGAATGGGAGCAGCGGGTGTTTTTGTCATTTGATTTGGAATATGAACATGTGAAAATGGGACACTGGAAATGTATCAAATATTGGAATAATTCCCCTCATCTTTTATCTTGTTTTGTCTCACAATTAAGGGATGGATTAAGAGTAGATTTATAAAAGAAATTTTTATTCTGGCTTCACTCTGGAACACTTAAAGACAGAGGTGTTGTAGTCGTAACAATGCTTTCCAAACAAATTAAATTTCTATTGCTTTTGTAGCTCGGTATCATATAGCTAACCTTGATTGTAACTGGACTAGAATCAACTAAGCAACATATCTCTGGCTCTGCCTGTAAGGCAATGTCCTAGGATTAACTGAGGTGAAAGAATACTCTTTTAGAATAGGCGGAACAATCTAGAGGCTGCTCAAATATAGGAAGTCTGTGAGAAAAGGTTTTACTGTTTGCCTAACTGTCTCTGCTCCGTGCTTGTGGCTACATCAACCAAACCTCCAATTTGATGTGGTTATTGTTGCTGTCAACTATGTTGACATCTTAACCCAGTTTCAAGGACTTCCACTGAAGACCCAAAGCTCTGGAGCAATCCCACAGTCCTTTGGTGCTAGGTTGAGACTGTTGAGGATTCCCCTTTTGTGAACAAAGCAGCTACCAGGTTCTTTTTCAACTTCACTGTGAAGAAAGCCATTGCTGGAAACACAATCAGTACTGTACAAATCAAGCAAATCTCTTTTAGTATGCCTTCTAGTGTATTGGTTCTACTCCTCTAGAGAATGTTGACCAATGTACAAATCATTGTAAAAGGAGGTAGATTAGGGTGAATATCACATTAAGTATCATAGTATTACCAGTACCACCTTAAACAAAGGGATTCAAACATTTGCATTCTAAAAATTACAACTATTTTTTCAGTTATTAAGCAAAGCACTTATTTGCATCTACTTTTATTTAGAGAATTTCTCAGACTGAACAATGGTCCATTTAAAACCATACTTAGAAACTATGAATAATTTAATAATCAATGAAAATAGGGGTTTATAATTCAACATAACAAGGCATAAATTTATGCATAACTTATACAAGAGAAACAGTATTATTTCACAAGCATTTAAAATATTAACTTTTAGTGTAATCCAATAATCCTTCCACAGCAACAACCCAAGTTAATATTTTAGATACTTCCTAATTTATCAGTTACATGGAAATGAATATCCCTTCTGATCCCCTCAGAGTATAATCATAGACATGAATTTTGTTGTTTTTTATAGTTTGTTTGTTTTTCAAGACAGAGTTTCTCTACATTGTCTTGGCTGTTTCGAACTACCTGCTCTGTAGACCAGGCTAGCTGTTAGCTCACACAGATCTCCCTGCCACTGTCTCCCAAGTGCTACCACTGTCTGGCTATGCATTTTTTTTTCTTTGAGAGGACAGAAAATATGTTTCTCTTACAAGTTGCATAATAAAAACCAGCAAAATACATTTTTTTTTCAGAATTCTTGTACTGTGAGTCAATGGAGCATGTTTCTTCTATGCAATGAAGGTAAAATTCTTGAAGGTGTTAAGTCCACTATATCTTTCAAACAGCTACACTATCTACTTTATACTGTGTCTTCCTTTCTTCCTGTATTTCTAAAAAAATATTTTTCAAACTTTTATTTTTAGTATTTAGGGAATCACTTAACTCTTATGAAACACAGATTGTTTCAATTTAAACTGTTTGCAGCTGGAATGCTGTGATAGTTCTGAGATTTTAATTTTATCTTATGATATGAGGATCACCAAGGGATTAATTTAAAAGCTAAATCTCATGCCTTTATACTCGTGCATGGGTTTTGATATGTACTATCCTAATTTGTTTATAAAATCATAGTTTTCAGTTTTTTTTAAAAAAGTAATGTGATGGCCCATAATATTAAAATTACTCCATAGCTAATAATAGTAAATAATACAAGTCTATACCTAGCTCTCATCCTATGATCTTTCATTTTATTAAGGGAGTACTAGAGAGAAGATGAAAGAAATTAGTACAAAACTATTGATACTGTATGTTAACATACATTTGGAGTTAATAAATACATAAAATATTGCAGTGTAATTGGCAATCTCTAAAAACCACATCCACTGCTTAAATGGATTTAGTCCAAGTGTACACGTGTAATATGCAGTGACATCTACCGAACAATGTTTCTCTGAAAGCCTATGAATTAGATAATAATTTTGAATCAAAACTCATTCAACAAAATAATTGTGTCATAGATACTCTTAGCTTTCAGGAACCTGGAGGTTGAACAGTAGCCTGGGAAAGGCAGAAGTTCAGAGAATCCTAGAGAACAGTTTCCTTTGCATCACAGATCTAAATAGCTGATTTAATTAACATTCTAATTTCATATCTATGTTTTCTCATTGAAATGCTCACCTATAGATAACTGTACAATTCATTTGCTCTAACTCACAACCAATAGCCAAGTGCTTATTTCTCCTGTTGTCAGGTATGCCTACAAAGGCTTTGCTTCAGTAACTGAGCAATTAGTCAATAACATTGCTAAGTTTCTGGTGGAAAGTCTGTCTATCCAAGTTCTCACAGTAATTGAATTACTCTTCTTTAATCCACCAGTCTTTTAGAAAGCACATATTTTGATCCAGAACATAGCATAAATGAGAATAAGTACATACATTCATGATTATAAACTTATATTTAGAAAGATATGAACTCTAAATATAGGGTTCAATAAGGTAGTCAATACCAATGCGTTCTAGTAAATTATAACCTAGATCAAATAGCATGATTTTGTTGGTGATTTTCATTTCTAATCTTATTTATTTGAGCCTCCCCATAATATCATATGTGTTCATGCAAACACCTACTATACTGCAGAATAATTGCTTTCAGCTAATCTTATCCTGTGGTTTAGACTCTGATTTTTTTTTTTTTTT
>NC_022013.1:38932535-38933350 GCF_000317375.1 Microtus ochrogaster | reverse complement strand
GTACTCACTCATAATTGGTTTCTAGCCACAAATAAAGGTCAGTGAGTCTTTATTTTGATATCCAAAAGAAGCTAAATAAGAAGGTGAACCCAAAGAAAAACAGTATGCCATTTCTCCATAGATCAGCATTGGGACCAGTCCGCTATTCTTTCCCAGTGAACACTAGAAAAGAAACCATCACAACTGCCCTTCATTTGACCTCTGGTCAAAAGAATGGAGTTTTCTGACCATGAGTGGAAACAAGGCATTCTGCCCTGGTCTTGTCTCTTCCCTTAAAAGTTTATTCATTTGTGTATTCCGATCACATGATCAGTATGCCAATCATCTCATAGGAAACTGGATTTACCCAAAGATATGCTAAGATTAGGGAGGAGTAATAATTCTCTCACAGAGATTATATACTTATCTTTCTAGATGCCCATCCCTGGTGAAGGGCCTTACCTCTACATGAAGCCTCTACCATACAGCCTTTCCTTTTTCCTTTCTTTCTACATCTATCTTATTTTTTCTTTTTTTCCCGTTTATTTATTTATTAAAGATTTCTGTTTCTTCCCCGCCACCTCCTCCCATTTCCCTCCGCCTCCCCCAATCACATTCCCCTCCCTTGTCAGCCCATAGAGCAATCAGGGTTCCCTGCCCAGTGGGAAGTCCAAGGACCACCCACCTCCTTCCAGGTCTAGTAAGGTGAGCATCCAAACTGCCTAGCCTCCCACAAAGCCAGTACGTGCAGCAGGATCAAAAACCCACTGTCATTGTTCTTGAGTTCTCAGTAGTCCTCATTGTCCGCTATGTTCAGCGAGTCCGGTTTTATCCCA
>NC_022013.1:38922081-38931810 GCF_000317375.1 Microtus ochrogaster | reverse complement strand
GGTGATCTGTAAGTTTTTTCCCCTTTAAATAAATAATACCCTATTAATCATAATTCCAAACTGCTGTGGCATTGTTTGTGACTTACGCCTACAACTCAGAGTGTATTTTCAATGATTATTTGATAAAATAATACAAAATGGTTCTTTATTTCTAGTTATGTAGTAATTAATTAAATTGAATTAGTTGTTCATAGCTATTCTTTGACATAATTAATACAAAATTATTTCATGTGAAGATGTAGATTTTATAATGATCTTTAGGGAGTTTTGGAAGATGTCAATATCTATTTTTACTCATTAAAATCCTGCCATGAAGCAAACAGTTTTTACCATGCTGCTATTAGATCTCTGGAAAAAGCTTTCTTATAAGTGTAATTTTTCCTGTTTGAGGGGACCTGAGGTAAACACTTAAAATACTATCTTCATTTGTGTGAATGATTTCTTAAGTGTTAAGATTCAGTCTTACTGGACTTATTTATCTCGACCTAATCTCTGAATAGAGTTTGGAGTATTGTATTGGTCATGGTGGCACATGACTAAAGCCACAGATCCTGAGAACTGGAAGTTGGTGGATCAGGAACTCCACTTTACATGTTGGCTACATCATGAATCCAAGACGATTTTGGAGTGAAATGTTTCAGGCAACACCAAACAGTAAAGGAGTAGTGTTGTAGTGGAAGGGCTTTTAATATTCTTGCTAAATGTTAAATTCTTTCGATTTTCTGTGCTAAATGGATGTTAAGAGCTTAATAAACAACACGGCGATAAAACCTAGTGTTATCTCATTGTAGGAAAGATTTGAATTTTGATGTAGAAATAGTAATTGATGGGTTACTTTTCCTTAAATAGGAAAGGTATCAGAGGCGAACGTGGAAGCTGCTCATGAATTATTATTTACTCTGTAGTGAAAGGGTTTTGCTGTTGAGCATTATAAATTCAGATTGAGTAGCTTCTAGAGTCTCTGCTTTCCCCTCTGATGAAACACTTGCACAGAGACACATTTGTACTGTGTCTTTCCTGCCAGCTACTAACCAGGTTCCAGAAACAAAACAAAGCAACGAGTGACCTCTCAATGCACCTTTGCCAGCCGTTAGGGCCCTGTTTATTTGTAGAAGATGTTGTTCTTTTAACATTTAGATATTAAATCAAGTTTGTTTTCCAAAAATATCCAGCCAGTTTAAAAGAAAAGTTTAATAAACTTCTTTTGAACTATAAAAAAAGAACCTATTTTAAACTCTTCTTAATTTATGCCCAAAGCAGCTAAGGTAGGAGTTCATAACGTAATTAACTTAAAATACACCCGAGGACATATCTGATTCATCATGCTATAATGAGCCTACATAAGCAGATGATCTTCACAAAATAAAACAGAATGCTGATTGCAGAGGCCTTAACGCCCACCTGAGCAGCAAACTTGTTGGGTTCACCCTTGGAAGAAACTTTAATGTCACTAACCTGAAACAAAAGCTAAAGATTTAATTTCTCTGATTTGCCAATGAATGAGAAAGTATGTCAATGAGAATTTAATGTGTACACTGAGATATACTGTCTTGTTACATGAAATAAGAATATAACATATTCAGTGTTGCTTTTTTGTTGTTGTTGTCGTCGTTTTGTTTTTGTTTTTGTTTTCAAGACAACGTTTCTCTGTACCTTTGGGGCCTGTCCTGGAACTAGCTCTTGTAGACCAGGCTGGTCTCAGACTCACAGAGATCCACTTGCCTCTTCTTCAAGAGTGCTGGGATTAAGGGCGTGCACCACCACTGCCTGGCAAGTGTTGCTTGTTTTAATAGAGAAATACCCTAAGAATACCAAATATGTATTTCAGAAACTAAAAGAGAAAACAATTGTGTTCTGTATGTCACCATAGATTTAATGTAATGATACTGTATTTATGTCCTACGATTTGGCAATGCTGACATAGTTTTCAGTTGTAAGACACAGACATATGGTGAGCATCCATACAGCCTAGGCTCCCACAAAGCCAGTATGTGCAGTAGGATCAAAAACCCATTGGCATTGTTCTTGAGTTCTCAGTAGCCCTCATTGTACGCTATGTTCAGCGAGTCCAGTTTTATCCCAAGTTTTTTCAGACCCAGGCCAGATGGCCTTGGTGAGTTCCATATAGGGCTAACAAGGGAGGGGGACTTGATTGGGGCAGGGGGAGGGAAATGGGAGGTGGTGGGGAAGAGACAGAAATCTTTATTAAATAAATAAACAGAAAAAAAAACCCACAGAAGTATGGACCAGTCTACCAATGTTCCCACCTCTAAAACATTTCCAGGCAGTGTCAAATGTTGGCAGTAAAATTTCTAAGTTTTTAATCATATAATTTCAAATATGTTGTTTTTTAACTTGTAGAATAAATAACTATATATTTGATAGTTATAATGAAGGAAAGGAATGTCAAGAAAACATAATGAAATTATGAAATTTTTAATTGTTAATCTTTTTAGTATTTCTGATGAGCTCTTTCAAAATTATCTTGCTTTAGACATTAGGGAATAAGACACAGGAGAAGACTTGAACAAATGTGGCTTCAAGAGCTTTATGAAACATCTGTTTGGGATATACACAGATAGACTCTTCCCCACAGAAAGGGAAAAGTAAAGAAAGATCAAATATGGTAATTACAAAGTTCATAAAATTTTGTTTCATATTCCCCTGACAGCTGGGAAGGATTGCTTTTAAATAAACGACATTATCTTAATACTTCGTAAGAAAGATATTAGCAAACAAAGCAAGAGTGAATTACACTTAATGCATTAGTTATCTTGAAAGGAAATGTATACTAATAATTACCACCATAACAGTTATGAAATATGGTACAAAGTTATTATCAGACCACATCATTTCTATATATGAAAAATTCAAGGGATATCCTTTTATTTCTGCCAATGTCAATGTGAAAACCTTATTAAGAAAAAATCAGGGAATTGAATTCATAATAGAGTTTTTATAAGCCATTTGGAATTACTACTATTTACCAGGGACAATGATAGATAAGGCTACTTAAGGTCACCTTCAGCATAGAAAAGGGAAAAATGTACTATACACAGTAAGCAAATTCTGCAACACAGAAAAGGAAATCAATATATTTATACACATATAATGTACAACAGAATCAACAGAAAAGTAAACATCTGAGTAACTTTAATAATTGAATAAAATTTTGACTCAAATTTGAGTAGAAATGATAAAATTTGAAGCAGATAGAGTAAAAAGGTTAATTAAATTGAAGCTGAAAGGAGTAAAAAGGGGGGAAGTGCCTGAAATTCATGACAACACAGAATTAATGACAGAAGAATGGAAGCCCAAAATATGTTAAGTTTGCATGCTTTTCAGCTGTGTTAGTATGGAGGATGGAACGTCTAAAATTCATATAAGACAAATTCATATAGGACAAATCTTGATCAATTTTATCAGAAAATGTTAGTGGCTAGAGGGGATAGTTTGGCAGAATATTCAGATACCATTAGTCAAAAGAGAACAAGTTCTGCAACTTGCTGATCTTCTGGAAGTAATTGGAGGAGAGAAGCTGTTATCCTAGTTTCTATTTCACAGATTCTGATGTTTAGAATCTTCCATGTGAAGAGTTCATGTTGAAAAAAAAAAAAAAGAAGAAGAAATGCTGTTTCTATAGCAGGACCTGGAGCTGAAAGCCTTTCAGGAAAGATGTGGACAACATGTAGCCCAACAAATATGTGTTAATAAAAATTTAGTAGTGATAATGTGAAACACCTACAGGGTTTGAAGTATGGTTACAATTTTCCCGATCAGAGGGAAGCAGAGTAACTGGGGATGCCCAATACTACAAGAAGTCTTGTGAGGTTATGCCTAAAATGTTACTTCAGAATGTGCTGAAACATGCATATATACTGATAGACAGATAGATGGAAAGATAGATAGATGATAGACAGACAGGCAGACAGAGAGACAGACAGATAGATAGATATTTAAATGTTAAAGTCATGACCATAAGGTTTGGCTAGAATAGTATAACAAGATTGTATACTGATGTCTATATCATTATTTCGCTGTCTTTTTCAGCACATGTGCAGTACTTCATTTTCTTCATTAAACTCTTTCTTAGGCTCTGGTCTGAATCATGTCCACTTACCAAAATACTTCACTGAGATATACACGTCCTATCTTACATTGTTTTCTGATAACCAGAAGCCTGCGAGGTCTTCAGAATTCTGTGTTTCTTGCAGTAATGAGTAAAGCACTGTTGAATGCATCATAGAGACTCAATAACAACTTGGCTGATCAGATAGATTATCAAATGGCATGCAGGTTTGAAGTTAATGACCCAAGGCTGTAAATAGCTTTGTCAGATTATTATTAATTCCACTCTGTACACCTGTCTCCCTGAATAAAATATCTTCTGAAGCTAACAGGTTCCCCATCTTTGATTCAGAAAAATATGTTAGTTTCTCATTTATTAAATAGAGAAAAATGCATAGCTCAATAAAATAAATAAAAATAGAATATGAAGATACATTTAAATTGTTTTTTAAATATTTTTGATAATCTTGAGCAATATTCCTTCTAGTATGACAAATGAAACAAGCAAAAGAGGAGCCATTATATACTATGACAAAGTATTAATGAAAGATGTATGTGCAAGTGACTAGCAAAAAAGATTACAAAAAACAGGGTATTTTAAGGCATAATAACACCTATAATCACTAAGATGAGCTTCCTTCAGAGAGCAAACGAACAGTTAACAACCTGATGTGGTTATAGTCTCATAAACTTAAAGAGATTCATTTTTAATTCAATGAATTCATACTGAGCCCTAGCATGTGGTAGGCAACTCTTTGTCACTGGACAGAAGAAATTTTGCACTTGTGAACTATCTATTTTAGTGAGATTAAGTACATAATCTGTAAATATACAACTTCCAATTAAAAATTTAATCAGAGTATATATGACACATATAATTATCTGTATTTTCTACAGTTTAAGAACATATATTTAATATTTGCAACCTATGTTCAGTGGCATTTTGTACATTCGAAACCTCAACATGATTTTTTTTCTTATCTTTTTGTGATACTGTTATTTCTTCACTTTAAGATTTAAAAAGAAAGTTCAAAGTTTTCAAATTATATCACCCTGAGAATATTATTAGCTATGGGTATAACTAAAAGGAAACCATTTAATTAATTTGTGGCTAAGTTGCTATGTCTACAGAGTATTCTCCCCTGAACCATTTTGGGATCTGTCTTTGTCCTTCATTGTTCTTGAAACTTCCTCAGACATTTCAAGATAGTCTCTATTGCTGTAAAAACCATTATAAATCTACTTTATAAAGATTTGTCATTTTTATAAATAAAATAATATTTGTTACATAAAAGAAACTAGAAAATTATTAAACAAACCTTTCAATCATTCACAAAATAATTGATGCATTATAATACCATTCGTCTGGGACTTCAAGATATTTTTGGTAAAAGTAGTGAATTTGAGGAGATTGAATGATAAAATGTAAAAAAAAGCAATTGAAGTAAATTTAAGCCATTTTAAGATGCCTCAGTTAATAAATTACTCGGTTAATTGTTTCACTTGTTTAATACTTTTTAAAAAATTATTTTGTTTTAGAATTACTCATTTGTCCAAGGAACTAACTGAGGATAGGGAACCTGTAATGAGCCTATCCTATAGCAATACTAACGAATATCTTGCATATCACTATAGAACCTTCACCTGGTGATGGATGGAGATAGAGACAGAGACCCACACTGGAGCACTGGACTGAGCTCTCAAGGTCCCAGTGAGGAGCAGAAGGAGGGAGAACCTGAGCAAAGAAGTCGGGACCACGAGGGGTGCACCCACCCACTGAGACAGTGGATCTGATCTACTGGGAGCTCACCAAGGCCAGCTGGACTGTGACTGAAAAAGCACGGGATGAAACTGGAGTCTCTGAACATGGCGAACAATGAGGGTTGATGGGAAGCCAAGGACAATGGCAAGGGGTTTTGATCCTACTTAATTTTCTGGCTTTGTGGGCGCCTAGCCAGTTTGGATGTTCACCTTTCAAGATATGGACGGAGGGGGGAGGACCTAAGACTTACCACAGGGCAGGGCACCCTGACTGCTCTTTGGACTGGAGAGGGAGGGGGAGAGGAGTGGGGGGAGGGGGAGAAGGGTGGGAGGAGGGGGAGGGAGGTGGGAGGCTGGGAGGAGGCCGAAACTTGTGTTTTTTTTTCCTTTTCTCAATAAAAAAAAATATCTCTGATATAACACAGAGAGAAAAACCAAAAAAAAAAAAAAGAATTAATCATTTGTGTTTGTCAATATCACTAGTCTGGTGAATCTATGCTTACTGCTTGCCTGAAGTTAGAATGCACAATGCTAACTTAGAAATTCTACCAAATCAAAAATAAGTCAGAATAATTAGAACATCCTGCATTTTGGTTTCTTATTAGGTAGGATTCACTGTGTCATGTTTCCTTAGAGTGCTCCACATGATGGTTGCTTTCTTCACAATGTCTCGGTTAATGCTGAAAAATATATCCAGATAGTCTCATACTCTTTTCTCATATAAAAGTCATTTTTGTATTTGTCCTTTAAACATAAATAATTTTGCAACGACTTCTACTAATGTAAAATTTTTAAAAAGTTAGCATCTTCTTTGTGCCCTGTATGTTGTATTTCTAGCCTTGTTTATGGGAACATTTGCTGGAGGACCTCTTCTTTTATGAGAGAAATTTTAGTCAAAGCAATATTCATCTTTATTTCACAAAATGCTAATAATACTGTAATAAAATCAGCTTAAAACCATCATTGCCAAATGCCACACATTTTACTAAGGCTTCCTCCCACACTTTGCCAATTTGAATGACACTATTGACCTCGTCGATGCTGCATGGATCAAAACTGATCCAAGGAAGCTTGATTTGAGTTCTTGCTGTAGGATATTATGCAACATAATAAAATAGTAATTATTTAGTGCAATAAGTTTTAGGGATGGTTGCTATGCATCAGTAGATAACTGGGACCTTGCCTATCTAATTTTGCCTGACTAATGAGCCATTTAGTTTGCTCACAAATCTTTACTTGGAAGATTGTCACTTGTCTATCCACATCATAAAAAAGATTTTCAAATGTTAATGATTGAAGGCAGGGATTTTAATGCTTTTCTTCATACAGAATCATCCATGTGTTACAATTTGCCTATATAATATATATTATATATATATATTATATATCCTAATTATACGATTCTAATGAAGAGTTTATAACTATCAGAACCAGAGAAACAGGAAAGTTTGATTAATAAAAAGTTTGTCTAGGGTTTGTGGAGATGATTAAGCAGTCAAATCGTGCTTGCTGCTCCTGGGTTCCTTGAACTCATGTAAAAACTCATAACTGCATTTGACTACAGATCTATGAAAACCAATGGCTTCTGATCACTCTGGTCATCCACACGCATATATAAATACATACACACAGATACACACATACACATAAATTAAAAATAAAATAAATCAAAGAATGTTGTCTAATGAGATACCAAAAGTGTGAATTTTGCAAGTTGTAGAATCCAATCCCAGAGTGTATACATACATACATACATACACACATATACATATATATTTATATGTATTTATAACTCATATACCTAAGGTTCAGGGCTCATTTTAGAAGAGAGGGGGAAACATCCTGTCCGACCCAGAGAACACAGAACTTGTTTTATGCTTATTTCTCCTAGAAGTGTGAGAAGTTACACCCATAACATCTTGGCATCATGGCTTCTTAAACATGACACCAATAAACATGCTGACATGTATAGGAGAAAGATCAGAAGAATATAACCCTAGAAAAATAACCAGAGACATCTAAAGACTATTGATAGCAGAAGGAATAGTCTCCTCTAAGGACGAGAATACTAGTTTGTATCCAATACCAGAAGGTGAACCCCTCAAACATATAAACACAAGTAACAATATGTGAACTAAGCAGATTCTCTTTATATATTTAAATATATACGGCACACACACACACATATCAAATATCAATTAAGTATACACAGAAATTAAAGGAAAAGAAACCATGTATTTGAAAAAGAGAAAGGAGGGGTGCATGGGAGGGTTTAGAAGGAATAAAGGGAAGAAGCAAATGAAGTAGTTATATTTTAATCTCATAATTTTGAGAAATTGCAAAAATATAAATTTAAATATATTCTAGGTCATATTTTAACCATAAATAGGTCACTTCATTCAACACAAGTTTTCTTTTAATAATAATTTTATTTGTTTATTTAAATTCAAAATAACATAATAAATATTGAGTGAATTGATAACTTGTTTGCTGGTGGCAGTTGATAATGTTCTATGTAGCATGGTTCTATTTTCTCAAAGCATGATCTCCTTAGAAACAACATGGGTAGTTTATAAATGTGCATACTGTTTGTCAGTGAAGCTGCACCTGCATGAAAAAATGTAATTTGGCTTCCAGCATGGGCCTGCATGAACGTTACAGGATACAGAACTAGTGTGAAGTGGCCTATGTAACCTGTACCTTCTTGTATGGAGCAGCAGCACAAGCTCATGTAGGTCACAGGCAAAGAAGATGGTATACTTGAGTAAATCCAATGAAATAATGAGGTCTTTCTATATGTCCTGTTTACAACTGTCTATAAATTTAAGTAGATAATGGAGCTCAAGAAATGATTAAATAGTTAAGAGCACTTGCTGCTCTTTCAGAAAAGCAGGATACCATTCCTAAACCATATGGCAGTTTACAACCATCTGTAACTTTGTTCCCAGGGGACCGCATGCCCACTACAACCTCTGTAGGCTCTGCACTCAAATGTTGCACAGACATAGTGGGAGATGAGGGGTAAAAGAACCATCCACATAAAATACAGATGAGCAAATCATTTTCTTTAAAAATTAAGTAGCTAAATACTGTACTAATAAATGACCATATTAGAACACTCTATTAGCAAATTTCATCTCTGAGGAACCCATTATGATTAATAACAGTGCTTATGATATTTCAATTGAGTAGTCAAAAATTCAAATTTAAAAAATATAAATAAAACCCCAAATTCTACTTAAATAATGCTTATGGCAACTAAAAAAACAAACAAACAAACAAAAAAAAGCCGGGGGGTGGTGGCGCAAGCCTTTAATCCCAGCACTCGAGAGGCAGAGGCAGGTGGATCTCTGGGAGTTAGAGGCCAGCTTGGTCTACAAGAGGTAGTTCAGGGATGGGCACCAAAGCTACAGAGAAACCCTGTCTCGAAAAACTAAAAAAAAGGTTCATCCCTTTGTCGGCGGATCATTGGGCTACCGGGCGGCCCTGTTTAGTTGCTGAGGAGTCCCATCTGGACGGTCTTCGTTTTCTGCAGGGTCCTTTGCTCAGAAATAGTTTTCTGCTCCTACGCTGAGGCTACCCACCCAGAGCGGTGGGAGCCTGCCTACGGGGCAGGCCTCAAGGACCTCCGGTAAGGGAACACATCCACCTCCAGCCTGGGCGGCAGGGTGTCCTGTGTGCTGCTCGTCTCCACCCTGCCCCCCAAGTTCCCCCTTTTGTCCTCGGGTCATTGGACTACCAGACGTCCAAGTTTTGGTGCTGAGGAGGTCATCTGGACGGGAGCGGTTCCTGCTTATACACTGAAGAGATACACCCAGAGAGTCAATCACAGCAAAGACTGGACCAAGACACCAGGCCTCTCCTGGCTCCATTTGAAGGAAGAGATGGGAAGGCGCCAAT
>NC_022013.1:38900822-38915836 GCF_000317375.1 Microtus ochrogaster | reverse complement strand
GGGGGGTTAGGAGGGGGGGAAGTTGGGGGGGGAGAGTGGGAGGAGTGGGAGGCTGGGAGGAGGCGGAAAATTTTTTTTCTTTCTTAATAAAAAAAAAAATAAAAGCAAAAAAAAAAATCAAAAATAATGCTTATGGCCAGTGTACCCAGTTGAAGATAGAATGCCATACAATGCTGTTATGTACTGGAAATGTATCGATTCAAAAGAACAATTTGTACAAAAGTTATTGTTACTATACTATACTACTACAAACAAAAATAAACAGAATTCAAGTAAAACAAATTCATATATTCTATAGATAAGGCTGTGTCTAGTAAGGTGAACTTAATGGTTGATTTTCTTGATAAAAATTTTCATAGCTTGTGTGTTTAATAGAATAAATAAAAAAATGGGACAAATCAGGTCAGGAGTAGAAGAATCTCTTCAACAAAGAAAATCTTCATCCATGGATTCATGGCATAAGAAAAGAAAGAGAAAATCTCAAGCACTTAGACAGATCTTAGTCATCCATTTAATTAAATTTGTAAGGGATAGGAAACTGCAATAGGCTACATTTATTGAAATAGATATGCCATTAAAGTAAAAATTAAATGCTGGACTGTGTAACATGCTTATCTTGTAACTGGTTGGTATGTTCTTCAAACATTAAACACTAATGCTATTTCCACTGATTACACTAGATCCATTATAAGTGAAATAAAAGCTATCTGAAAATGAAAAATGACTTAATCTCTAATGCTTTTCATAGGTCAAGTGTGACTACTTCAAAACATTATTTAATCAGAATATAGATAACATAGAATCTATGTCATAGTTATAGTAAATGTCAGCCTTGGGAAATTAAACATTCAGCTTGTATAAATTCAAGTTAAAAAATATCTTGTATCAAAGATACACAGTGTCAAAGAAAATGAGCACATCGAAGATTGGAACAAAGCAAGCAAGTACAGTGCATTTGTGTTTATAAATTGAACTGCTAGTCTACTACAGATTATGGAAAAGGTAGGATTGCATATATTCCACTTTAGAGGTTTCTGTGGATATTGGTACTAATAACATTGTAATAGTGATGCTGAAGGAAAGCACTCAGAGTCAAGAATCATTAAAGGCAGATCCCACAGAACTCACTGACTGGCCTCCTAGGGTAGTGAGAAGATGCTTATGAGTTCTGGGTTTCTGCAAAGGGCCCCTTTAACGCTCAGTGTTCTTGTTAGCTTTTGCAGCACAATGTTTGGCAGTGACATGATGGTGTCAAAGAGAACCAGCACATGGCATCTCTCAAAAAGCAAACTCTTGGAGCCTAGGGCTGCTTCTCAGATTTAAAAACTTCCCCTTTGGAGTACAGTGGAAGCGATAGTCACTAGGTCAACCATGCCCAATCCTCTGGTGACTAAACAGTTAGTACTTGTTTAACATTTCTACAGCAAGTGAAGGACACTCCATTATTAGCAATACCTTAAGTAAGTTTCCTACCAGAAAATATACTACAGTTACTTGATTTATGATTTCTTTTGCATTTTTATAAAACTGGAAAGCTATAAAGAAATCCTTCCCTTTTCATTCTGCAGTAATAAATGAGTTATATCTAAAGTCAGTTTTTGGGAAACTCAATTGCCCATCTGACTTTGCTGCATGTCTTAAAACATTTACAGATTAAACATTCCAAAATTGCCTCTGTGTGTTATGATAAAGTGCACAAATTAAATCTCAAGAATGTGGTTGCCTAATCAAGACCTGCACAATGACCACACCAGTTGACATGGATGGGAGAAATCTTATAAAACCCTGCTCTTACCTGAAGAGCTAAAGTTATTGATGGCTATGGAGAGGGGGGGAAATCCATGGATTAGCTCTAAACAAACATACACAAAAGCAACAATGAATTGATTTAGCAAGATATTTGCTTATTTATTAAAATCAATGGGTTAGCTCTAAACAAACATATACAAAAGCAACAATAAATTGATTTAGCAAGATATTTGTTTATTTATTTATTTGTTTTTGAGGCAGTGCCTCATGTATTCTAGGCTGACTTCCTATTCACTATGTGATATACTAACTGAGATACATCTTCTACCTAAGAATCCAATTTTTTAAACACATGAAAAATGTTTCCCGCTATAACTTGGATAGTCAGTCACTTAGTTTCAGGCAAAATTAAGGACAATGAAGAGGTGGAAAGAGACAAAGCACAAAGCAAGAGGAGAAGGTAGAGATAAACAGATAGAGAGGTGTGTGTGTGTGTGTGTGTGTGTGTGTGTGTGTGTGTGTGTGTGAGAGAGAGAGAGAGAGAGAGAGAGAGAGAGAGAGAGAGAGAGAGAGATTTCCTTAAAATGATAAACCTGGAAAACTGTCATGCCAAATATCACGTGGCAAGCTTGTAATATGAGTGGTGAAAGACTTGACCCAAACATGAACAGTTAATATATACTGCAGGAAAGAAGAGGGTGGTTCCCCAAGGAAAATATTCTGCATAGAAGGGCTAGATGTTCTTTTATAGCAGGTGAAAGAAATTATTTGGGTCATTGGTGTGTGTTTCATATTTGGATGGACTGTTAAATAGTACATTTTACAGTACATGGATTACTTCTGTTGTTTCTTTATTTCTTCAGCTTTACCATTTGTACAACATACTATGGGTCCTTACAGGGTCGACTCACATTGTGTATAGAAGACGTCATACGCCACAGGCACTATTATGAGAAAATGAAATTTATAGTAGCTAAAGGTAAAATAAAGACAGTCTATACAATTACCTTATGAATAGCTGGAGACAAATAAATTAACATTTCTGTGGACTAAGAATAAATAGAAAAGGTCGAGGTTTTATCCTTTTGTCTCTCAAAGATCTTAGCCTTTTCTTTCACAGATATCCTCTTTTGACATTTTTCTATAAATTTGTCATTACTTTATGAGACTCCTAGGGGAAACAACATGAATGTGACCTGACATATCTGGAAACAATGTTCCCAAATAGATGTATGAAATACTTATTTGCAGCATCTTGGAGAGTAAATATTCCTGTTTCACCACATACTTGATTGTAAAAATTTTCTAGTGGTAACCTTCATTCAGAAATACTCTTTTCAGAAAATACTAGTCCATTGTAACAAATTGTAACAGTCTGGGTTTTACTGACAGATGTTAGATAGCTATGGCAATTTTGTAAAATATTGTGTGGTTTGGTTGTTGATATTTTGCTTTGTTTGTTTGTTGATTCTCAAATGGAAACAAAGTGCCAGAGTCTGTGATCCAGCTACCAGAGCATGCCTTTGGCCCTGGTTTAGTGATGACAGGTTAAAGATGTGACACTTCCTCTGTTCACTGAGGGAGTGTGGTTTCTATGCCAGTCAAGCTTCCCAAAGGTCCAGTGTCTTTGATTATAGATATTAGCACCAGTCATACATTATACATAAACCTACTAAGGTTCAATTCTAGCTGTGCCAGGGTGAAGAACAGGCCATGACTTTGTGTCTCCATAGTGCAACACAATGACAATGAAAAGGTCCTTATATCTCAAATGTGTGATAGTTCCTGAAAAGAAGTTATAATTCCAACATAGATTAAGAGAATTGTAATAATTCAAAAGCCAAAGAAATACTCACTTGGTCCAAGAAAAATTTAATTCATTATGAATATTCAATATATGTGTATGATATGTCTATGTATGTATATATATATATATTATATATATATATATTATAGAAAGTACCATAAAACTATCAATAGGGTTTAATCAAATTCTTTAATTTCTCCAAACTAACATGTGAATTTTTATTATAGCATTCTCAATCTCAATGAATGTACTACTACAGTAGGTACATATGTATGTGTATAAACATACATGTATACACACATATATATGTGTCTATTAAACACGTGTACATACATATATACACATATATATAATAGATTCCAATTTTACTCTCTGTGTACTGTAATTATTGATATGTGCCATAATTCTCAGCTGTAAGCTTATTAAGACTTGAAATTTCAATTAGTCCTTGTTTTATAGATATCTTTGTTTGAGAAACAATCATTATTTTTATTCCAGGGAAACAAGCTCTATACACACACACAGACACAAACATGCATATATTTATGTGAGAAAATAAATTTGTTGTTGAAAAATCATAGTTTATCACAGTATATTAACTCATTCACATCTCTGTAATAGTTTTTGTCAAAAAATAACTGAATTTTTAAGTCAGAAATAATAGTACAAGTGATAATTATAAAGAAATACAGGGCAAGGTATTAGAAAATTAAGGCTACAAAAAATTGAAAGTATAAACATAGGTATGGTTACTGGATACTTGAAGACAGGATTCTGAGGTAAACCATGAACATGTAGGACCACAGAAGTTATACATCCCATAACTGAAAGAGATCACATTGCCATTTCTTAAAGAATCATCACCAGATATATTTACAATCTTGTCCTGGTTTTATTACATTTAAGGTCAGTGTAATCTATGTAATTATGATTTATTTATTTATTTTATTTAAATTTTTTATTATACATTCCAATCCCAGTTCCCTCTCCTTCCCTATCTCCCTCCTCCCCATCTCTCTCCACTCTACCCTCATCCACCCCTCAAGGGGATAAGTTCTCCCTCGGGAGTTACCAAAGTCTGGGATACAAAGTTGAGGCAGGACCAAGGTCCTATCCCAGGATCAGGCTGGGCAAGGTATCCTACCACAAGTGATTGTCTGCAAAAAGCCCAAACAGATCAAGTCACATAACCATCACCCACATTCAGAGTGCCTAATTCAGTTCCATGAAAGGTACCCAACTGTCAGTCCAGAGTACATGAGCTCCGACTAGCTCAGGTCAGCTGTCTTTGTGGTTTTTGTCATTATGATCCTGACCCCTCCTTGCTCATATGATCTCTCCTCCCTCTCTCCAACTGAACTCCAGGGAGCTAAGCCCAGTGCTTGACTTTGGGTCACTGTATCTTCTTCTATCAGTTATAGGATGTAGATTTTATGATGAGAGTTAAGGTTATCACTAAACTCATCACAAGGTAAGGCCAGTACAGGCATCCTCTTCTCCATTGCTAGGAGTCTTAGCTGTGGTCATTCTTGTGAATTCCTAGGAGTATCTCTAGAACCAGGTTTCTCCCTAACCCTATAATGGCTCCCTTTATCAAGGTATCTCTTTTATTGCTCTCCCTCTCTGTCCCTCCCCCAACTTGGCCATCTCAATCACTCATGTTCCCATCCCACTCTCCCTTTTCTACCTCCCTGCTACTGCCCTCTCAATTTACCCAGGAGACCTTAACAGTTTCCCATTCTGGGTTCCTCCTTAGATGACTCTGTATGTGTCCTCATTTTTATTTATTTAGTCTTCAGTCCTTTATAAATCTTCTTTTTCTGCATCGCTGTTTCTTAATCTCTGCATCCCAACTCTCTCTCTCTCTCTCTCTCTCTCTCTCTCTCTCTCTCTCTCTCTCTCTCTCTCTCTGTGTGTGTGTGTGTGTGTTCATACATTCTTGGGTATGTAGCAGAGGGGGGAGGTCATTTTTAAGAAAAGGCCTCTCACTGAATATGAATCTTGACATTTTCAGCTATACTGTTTGATTAGTGAGCCTTTGGGGTCTGCCAGTCTCTATTACGATTGATTTTTTTAACCCTTGGGCTGGTGATACAAACTCAGTTGCTTATGTTTACATATAAGCACTTTATCTACTATGTAATTACCCTCTCCATTCTTTTGCACCTTTTTTCAATGTTTTGTTAATATGTATTATATTTTTAGAAACAGAGGTATTATTTAAATTTTTTGAATAATTGAGATTAGGGACCATAGTATTTTCAATCGTAGGTGGAAAATTTGTTTTAATCAGACACATAAAAAAAAACCCTCTTTGTTGATGACAATAGCAGACAACAAGCCACAGTTTAACACATGATTTAGTATAATAAGTAAAATCTCAAAAAAGTTTTAGTAACACCTTTCTAAATAATTATGTGTTTTGTATATTGACATGTTCATCTCCTAGAGCTCTGACACAGAATCAATGGTGCACTACAATCTATGTGGGATTATTTTAAGCCTGATAAACAAGCTCAAAGTCTTTGATAAGCTCTATTATTTGCTCTAATATATCTACCAACTATTACAACATGGCAAGTAGTTTCTTGTTTCTATGAATGTATTTACCTTTTCCAAGGAAACAAAGAAAACATTGAAACCTATGTTATCTTAGATATGCTTGAAGTGACAGCACCATTCTGTTCACTAAGGGCCTCTAATTGACATCATTTCTCTCTTGGTAAGTGTCTATTTATAAGTGACGATCCATCTCCCTTGTTTCATGGCACTTAAAATGTCTCAAACTGAAACATCAACTCAATTAATCTGTGTCAAGAAGAACATTGTGGGAAATGAGGTAATATTTAAATAAGTAGAGAATTAAATAAAATTCGGGGCTAAAAGTGTCGTCTGAAGAGAGCAGGCTCATGAGTATATGAAGCTATGAAATATAGCATAAAAGCAACCAAAGAAAGCCAATGCTAGTGCTAAAAGAATATCAATATAGAGAGGGCCTTTGTCAGAGGATGTGAGAAGACAGAAATGCTCCCCACTAAATAGCTTACTATGGAGAGACAAATTGCCCTTGATGATTTTAAATAAGTTGTTGAACTTGATGTTTACCATGTATAAGTTCTTTCCAAGCAGTTTCACTTAAATGACTCCTTTTCTAATTATTTAGATTTGTCATTTAAAGATACATTACAAGCTACAAATGTTACTTAAGAATTTTGATGAAGAATACCAAAGACCAGACACAAATCCACAGGGAGACAGCTGGCATCATTAATTGTTAGAAACAAGAAAGCATGTACTATTAAAAATTGCAGATTTGATATTTAATTAAGAAGAAAGGAGGAGGTTTTAACAAGGTTGGATTTTTATCTCTGTTAAGGAGGCATCTGAAAAAGTAGGCATTAGGCCTCCAGAAGGCATCAAGCAAGAAGAAGCATGTATGTCAATGGTTGGATCCCATTATCTCAAGTGCTGTGATTTGGTAAGGTTGCTGGATTCAGAGAATAAAACGAATGTTCTACCGTTTCTGAAACTAAACATGTAATACACCTTTAAAAGCCTGAGTGAAAAATTTTCCACCTCTACTAGATACATGATGGCTTCTGTGACAAAAAGAAAAAAAAAACAAAAATATATGACCCAAATACATTAGACAAGAACATGCTCCATTGTCACTGAAATGACTTCAACTAGAAGGTTTTTGGATAATAAATTGAAAAGAGTTTTAACACTTTTTCCAGGTTGTTGACTGAAATAACCAAAACATCCTTACTTTATAGATTCTTAAATTGTTACAGAAAAATAGAATTACCTAAATACATAAAGAATTCCATATTTATATCACCACACTAATTTCATACAGGAGGAATGATATATAAGTAAATATTTTATTGAGTTGTACTTAGTGAAGGCAAAATAAAACTGAAAATGAAAGTGAAGGCAAAGTGTTAAATTTTCATTCTATAAGGCAGTCTAACCAACCTTCAGGAGATATATAGATTGCTTTGAAAGACTGTGTAGTATTTTTCCTTAATTGATTAATGACTTTTGGAATTTTAGCTTCAGGGACTTTTGAAGATTAATTTAAAATATAATACTGCTATTGATTAAAATAATAATTGCCTTGTTATTTAAGGGTTGTCTTTCTCCTTGAGATGAACTTGTGCTATTTCTGAAAAAAAAAAAAAAAGCCGGATCATCAACATATGAAATAGTTAGAAAGAAATGAAACTTGATTGCAGTAAAATGCACCATTTTAGTATCATTAATCTTTACTTTGTAAAGGCAATAACTAATGGGTGAAACTGTTATAGCCCACGGGAAGTTAAATAATACTCTTCCGCAGTGGTGTACCCTTCCTACTACACTTCTCTGCAAACATTAATAATTTTTTGGATAAATGCAGTGTCAGCTCTATGAACTTTGAATAAGACCAGTTTCTTTTGCTTAATGAGGTGATGTAACCTGTTAATATTTCAGGTCACTACCTTGAGAGCTTTTAGTACTTAAGCAATTTAGAGTCACCGAAAGTGAGCAAAGAGAGAACAAATAGATCAATACATGATTGCTGAGGCGATGACAAAGCTGCAGCATTTCACTTTTATATATAGGGGATCTTGAAACATACAAAATGTTCATTAAAAGTGTGTGGGGGGGACTCTTGGGCAGGCAGCAAAGTTCTTGTGAGCCAACATACCAAGAATTATGAAGTAAATTTGACTTGAAATAAATTACCATTGAACCTTAATATTACAAAAATATATATGTATATGTAGACTTAAACATTCTTTACAAAAATATGCCTTTTGTTGGAACTTAGGGAATCTCTGATATACCTAGAACAGTGAGGTGTTGCTTTGAGACTTTATCCTCAAGTGAGTTCATCAAGAAGGAAATGACCTAGCAAGAACATCAGAACGTCACAGCTAAAGACAATGCCTCAGTAACACTCAAATTCCATTATGAGGGGGAAAGGATGATGAATAGTTCATTAGGAAAAGCACAGTTATGAAATAAACTTATTGATGGTGTCCCAGCTTTAGAAGTAATGCTTCTGACAAACTTGCCTCATTGGTGTGTGTGTGTGTGTGTGTGTGTTATCATCTGATCTAGGCAGACAAAATGATAATGGCTATATACTGCTTTATAAATTAAAAATTATTCTTACATAAAGATGAGGCACTTGACATTTGATGAGACAAAATTTTACACTACAGATTGCAAATGATGTATTCAGAAAACTTGTTTAAGGTGAGTTACAATAGTGTCAACAAAAAACTAAGGAAAGCAGCTTGCCCACAGGAGGCAAGTACCAAAACATGGTCCAGCATGGCTGGTGATACCTGGTTTAATGTTGCATGGACGGAGGGGGGAGGACCTAGGACTTACCACAGGGCAGGGAACCCTGGCTGCCCATTGGACTGGAGAGGGAGGGGGAGAGGAGTGGAGGGAGGGGGAGAAGGGTGGGAGGAGGGGGAGGGAAATGGGAGGCTGGGAGGAGGTGGAAACTTCTTTTTTTTTTCCTTTTCTCAATAAAAAAAAAGAACAAAAAAAAAAGAAATTCATTGGGCAGATAACTAGGTCTGGTATCTAACTAAGCCTTAGTAATAATGTGTATCAAATGCCGGTGTCGTTCCAAACAAGGGCAGGTTCTTCAAAAATACCATTCTACTTGTATAGTAAGGCTACATTTAAAGAAATAATAACCTAAAACTCATAGGATGAGGAAGTTGACTTAAATGATAAGCATTGTTGGACTGAAAGGATTCTGGAAATTCCTGAGAAAATCAACATATCAACCTCCTTCGGTATTAACCACTTCGAGACTGCAGAGGAATTTAACTGTGGATGGAATCTTCTATCCCAGAATTCCCCTTTCCACCCTATAAAACCTTCAGTCCTACTGACGCACACATGCATTGTATCTGCTCCCTTGCAGAGAGACTACAGGATTCAATTTGCTCTAATTAAAACATCAGTTTGGCTTCTCAAGAGGTGATCTCATCTGTCTTTTGTTTTCATGTTCCTTTGATTGATCATTATCAAACAAAATTTAATAATCTCATTTGTTAAAGGTAATATACAATGTGAAAGTTATCTTCCTTTAGACACTGTTTCTTCCTTGTGTTTCACTCCCCCAAACTACAGTTTTTGGTGAATCAATTTTGGGGCGTTTATTTACAAGACTTAGAATATCCATATACTATTCATTAATGAGAAACAGAAATCAGAGCTTCCTTTATTACTCATTTTTCACCCTGGTATTGTCTAGAGAAAACACTCTACATTTGTCATTTTACTATAAGGAAGAAGAACTAGGAATAGAGACCTAGAAGAGGTTCATGGTGTAAGGCTTGAGGGGCATGCTAAGGGTTAGGAATAGACACCTAGAAGAGGTTCATAGTGTAAGGCTTGTAGAGCATGATGGTAAGGGAGAGAAATTCTATTCCTTTACAGGGTACCATCATTCTCACATCTCAGTTAATTACTAATCTGTAAGCTCTCGAAGTCCCATCCTTTAAGGTTTTCATAGAGTGTGCTTACATTGGCATAGTTATTGTCCACACTCTCTACTTTGTCTTTCTTCCCTGGACATCTAAAGTGAGACTGAAAGAGCAAACACTCCAATTGGCTGGACAGTGGTGGCTCATGCCTTTAACTCCAGCATTCGGGAAGCAGAGTTAGGCAGTGAGTTTGAGGAGAGCCTAGTTTACAAAAACTAATTCCAGGACCACTAGGGCACAGAGAAACTCTGTCTCAAAACACAAAAACAAAACAAAGCAAAACAAAAACCAACTAAAAAAAAAAAAAACTAACAAAAAACCAAACCAAACCAAACAAAAAACACTATAACTATGTGGTTATCTACAAAATACCCCATCTTTCAAGGTTTACCCTACCAGTATGAGCTCAGAAATAGCCATGAGGATAAAATATGTTTCTATTACTCTTTTCATTTGGGAAATCCAAAGGTCTTAAGATCACTGTAGGAGAAACTGCTTAAAAGATAATACATACACTTCTTATTATATTACAATATAATTTAATATTATATGTATATAATATATATATATAACATTCCTTTATATTATATATTATAATATAAAGTATCATTAGAGAGAAATGAATTGACAGGAGCCTACTGTGACAATCTTTATTCCTGGGAAGATAATGTAGAGTTCTCATATTTTTGGTTACATACTTAGCTTGTAAAATAGGAAATTGGGCTAGGAGAACATTTATTCAGATATAAATTTATTTATTTCACATCCATGTAGTTTTTCACTACATACTTTTTAAAACTGTGGCTTTAACTGTGTCAAATACTACGTATGATTATGATGATGAGGAATAAACAATATACATTACTACAGCTAAGTCGCAGAATCATATGATTCATACAAAGGAAAAGAATACATATGTGAAAGATGGATATACTATTTGAATTTGTCATTCTTTTGTTTCAGCAATTTTCGTTTTCACTACTTCAACTATTTGAGGTGAACTCCTAGTTGTTAAAATGATTTTTTAGATAAATATTGCAATTGGCTCTAGCTGTTTAATAATCCCCTTTATTACCTTAGATGGAATATATTTGGTTTCACATTACTTTCTCTTTTTCTGTTACTCTATTTCCAGTGGTAAGGGTGAATCTTAACATATATTCTAACTTGATTTTGCTCTTCAGAAATACAGTTTCACAAATCTTTAAAGACTGAAACCTATGTTACAAAGAGTAAACAATTTTTAAAGAAAACTAAATATCATCAGAAATAATGAATAAAATAGATATCTTTCTTGTTTCATATATCTTTTTCTTAAAATTTCCTTAAGAAATAACTTCAGTTTCATAAGCCATCAAGAAAAAAACATGTCAGAAATCCATTTCAGTCAAATAGGCTTTAGCCATCTATTACTACAAAGTGCTGTAATAGTAATGACTGGTCATTTTATTTGTGGGAAGAATTTTTTTTAAAGTGTATTGAGTCAATTTTGAGAATTGCTGCCATTTTTCAGTAGCTTTGCATGTTCAAGAGGAATGTAAAATTGAAGCAATGCTGGCTCGTATCTACAGTTTTGGTGGTAGTGATAACTAATAGACTCCCAATTTTACATTTCAGTGTACTCATGATGGAAATACCCTGGGAATTAGACACCAAATCAGTATGTTTTATGGCTTTTCTGTCTGCAGTAATGGAAATATAAGTAGGATTTTTCTCTTTCATCTTTTATTCTTAAATGAGATGTATTTGAAGTGTTATGTGTCAGTTTTAGGACACAGTTTTATGAAACTTATGTTCATCACCCCCACCTTTGCTGGCAAAGGTGGAATCTAAGTAAATGTAACTCTTTAGTAATCTTGATGTTAGAATCACCAAATGTAATGGAGAGGCACTCACACACACTTTAAACACAGAGAGTGGCAGAAAATACTTGGTTTTTTTTTCAGATTTTGAAGTCCCTGTTGTATCAGTTAGTTTTACTCTAGTCTTCATTCGTAATGTGACCTGAAATTTAGGCATATCCTTGCTCTTACTCAAGCAGACTGAGTGTCAAATTTTGAATCATTTTTTTTGACAGAATGAAGAAATTTTCAAAGGTTTTCAGGTTGAAATAGTTTATAAAGTCAGTCATACCAAAAATGGCATTCAAGATTAAAACTTTAGGGAGATAGGGTGCTGAACTTGCTAAATAGCTGTTTTTCCAAGACTTGTTCCACTGTCAAACAAAATTAAAAAATACATAATTTACTCAACATCTAGAGTCAAAGTATGCATTGCCACATGAAAGTTTTTGAAAGGACTGAGCACAAACTTCAGGAATATTTATTAAGTTTGTGTTTTACATATTTATGTGATAAGGTATCACTTTTAATATTGAAATACCTATTTGCAAATTTAAAATATTGTCTGAGTAGCACAATGAGAATGTTAGAAGAAGTTTGGATTTCCATGAGGTCACTGTGCATTGCTGTTAGTATTATTCTCAATATGTGTATATGTATTTGTCTGCATTAGTTTATTTATAGTACATTTATGGAAGTCATGAAAGGCCAAAGGGGCTCTGAACGCTTTGGAGCTATATAGGTACAGACAGTTTTGAGCCACCATGTGAGTGCTGGAAATGGAACCTGGATCCTCTACAAAAGTAGAATATGCTTTTAACCCTGTAGCCATCTCTCCAGCTCTGCATGCAATTCTTTGGTTTGGGTAAATGATTAGAAAATAGTAAATGCAAGTTTTCATTTTATTGATCTTTTAAAATACTCAAACTACACAGGGAGACTGGAGAATCACATTACTTAAAATCAAGCAAGACAAAGCAAAATTGAAACTCCAAAACAGTCATCAATCCAGAGTAAATAATTGATACAGTTGAAAATAATGAATGAACTCTTCTAACGCTATATATAAATTGGATACATCTTCAATTTTTATGTATTTTTCATATTTTACTTCTACTTCTGTCTCTAGAAATTAGTAGTAAAAATGATCCTAAAATGTAATGCCAAATGCATTTGTTTTTTGGAGAATGACATGAAAATGAAGTAGCAAAAAAATTGAGGGCTTAAAATTATGTCACATTCCTTGGAGCAATGAGACAAAATGGGAAAATGGGGAGTGGTTGCCACAGGGAGCCCATAGCTTAAGTAAGTTTCACAAGAGAAATTAAGGCAACATCTTAAGAGAAGAAAAGAGTGAACATAGAATTATAGTTTGTATTAATGGACAACTGCCTTCAGTAGTGTTTTATGTCCCAACCCTTGTGTTCAGTTTTTATTTATTTATTTATTTTTTAGAAATTTTAGGATGATTAAGAAGAGATTTTCAATCATGCAAACTTCTTTGGAGAGATGGGATCATTTATTCTGGGAAATTAGTGTCTGGAAAAACAACAACAATGAGTGAAAGGCAACTTCATAATTGCATCAAATTTTCAACCCATGAGTACAGTCATGAATTCATACATTAAATTATATGTTGATAAATGGAACAATCATTTTTTTAGATAAGAAATTTAAAACAGTTCAAAGACAGTGTTTATGCTCTTGGAAATTAGCACATAGTGACTGGTAATGAAAACTGCCACAAAAAATATTCATGGTTAAGATCATACATGAGTTTGTGTGTGTTTGAATGTGTGATGGAAATAATGACTGTCAAAGGAAAAGAATGATAAGAGAAGTGGAACCCTGGTAACTTAAGTAAGCAGCATCTTAGCTTCACAGGGGACTCTGCCTTATTTAATTAGTTTACTAATTATTCAACCATACAATGATAATTTGTCCCCAGTAGTGAAGTGAGTACTGTTTAATCTCTGAGTCTGTATAACTGTCAAAGTAACTGAAGATTGATTTCCGTATTCTCAGCCACTGAATTTCAGTCTTAGAAAGTTGATAATAATATGTAAGGCCAAAAATCTATGTTCATTGCTCTTTGCATTGTCTATGTGTAACTGAATATGCATTTAACTAAGGATCAACAATTAAATGACCATTAACCCTCTTAAAAACTTGTCAAATCATTTCATGACTTATATTGATAAGATGCTTAACAATTTAAATGTAGGTGATACATTCAAGGAATTTCTTAAAATTCCCATTGAAATTGTAATGGGAAATTTTTCATGGGAATGGACTTTTTTTTTTTTTTTTTGCTTTCTCTCTCTTTCTGATTTCCCTTTTTTTCAATTTAAGCATCACTTTTATTTATTTGTATATCAACTCTTTTCCTTTCCCTACCCTTTTCCTGTCCTCTCCCATTTAAGCCTGCATCTACTCCTCTTCTATTCCCATTCAGAAAGGGGCAGGCCTCCCAGGGGCTTGGACAAAGCACAGCACATCGCTTTGAGGCAAGAAAGAGCTCCTCCCCTTATTTCAAGGTGGGGCCAGAAAATCTAGCACGGGAAATAGGTTACCAGAACCTAGCTGAGTGACCGGAAGAGATACTGGAAGAGGTTCTGGCAGAGGTCCTCACTATAAGAAGTCTTTTTAAGAGAACAAACTGCACAATTGTCACATGTAGAAGTTAGCTCAATTCAGGAAATAACCAGGCTAGCTAAATATAAACAATTATATTTTTATTTAATATAAGTGGAAAACTCACAAAACAGGAATAAGAAGTCCCACTCAGCTGTGTGTAGAAGAAACCACAGAGAGAGTGCACCTGAGCTATTCGCCCATTTTTCTCTGGATCCCAGAAAGTCACACCCTAATTTGGTCCCATCTCTTGAAGATAATTAACAAACCTTGCCCATTACCTCCCCCTTTTGTCTAAACAAGAGCAATCCAAGCATAAAACAAAACTATATACAATAGGAACAGATATCAAGTATAAAATTAAAATTAACATAAACAATATTAAGCAAGGTGCCGGGCGGTGGTGGCGCACGCCTTTAATCCCAGCACTCGGGAGGCAGAGGCAGGCGGATCTCTGTGAGTTCGAGACCAGCCTGGTCTACA
>NC_022013.1:38880847-38899907 GCF_000317375.1 Microtus ochrogaster | reverse complement strand
ACCTTCCTAGACATGGACAGAGGGGGGGAGGACCTTGGACTTTCCACAGGGCAGGGAACCCTGACTGCTCTTTGGACTGGAAAGGGAGGGGGAGAGGAATGGGGGGACGGGGAGAAGGGTGGGAGGAGGGGGAGGGAAATGGGAGGCTGGGAGGAGGGGGAAACTTTTTTTTTTCCTTTTCTCAATTTTCTCAATAAAAAAAAAAAGAATGATATGAATAACTTTGTGGTAACTCAATAATCAACAGACTAGATACAGCTCAGTCACCTTTATAATAAATATTAGAAGAATTATTTTATGGAAAGAAAGGAAAAAAGATATGGGAAAAGGAAAGGAAAAGAAAAAAGAGGGCACAGAAAAAATTATTCAGTTGTTTGAGTTGGATACTGTTTTTGAAGAGTACCTGGATTCAGTTCCCAACATCCATATGCTAGCTCACAATCATATAAAACTCTGGTTTGAGGGGATATAATGCCTTATTCTGAAATCTGTAGGCACCAGGTACACACACACACACACACACACACACACACACACACACACAAAGGCAAAACACTCATTCATATAAGATAGACATAAATAAACACCCAAATCAGGAGCAGAAGGAGAGGGAGCACGAGAAAGGAACTCAGGACTACGAGGGGTGGAGGGGTGCACCCACACACTGATACCATAGGGGTGTTCTATCGGGAACTCACCAAGGCCAGCTGGCCTGGGTCTGAAAAAGCATGGGACAAATCCGTACTAGCTGAACATAGCGGACAATGAGGAATACTGAGAACTCAAGAACAATGGCAATGGGTTTTTGATCCCACTGCACATACTGGCTTTGTGGGAGCCTAGGCAGTTTGGATGCTCACCTTACTAGACCTGGATAGAGGTGGGCAGTCCTTGGACGTCCCATAGGTCAGGGAACCCTGATTGCTCTTCGAGCTGATGAGGGAGGTGGACTTGATCGGGGGAGGGGGAAGGAAATGGGAGGCGGTGTCGGGGAAGAGGCAGAAATCCTTAATAAAAAAAATAAATTTAAAAAAAATAAAAAAATAAAAAAGAATTTTAAAATTTCAAGCCAATATATCTATTTTTCTTGCTTTATAAGGGCTATGTGGATAATTTCAGCATTATACAATTCAGTAGGCAGTTGTTTTTTTTTTTACAAAACACAGACATCACTATACTGTTTTATTTTATTGCTTGTTTGATTATTGTCATATTGAACCTATTCTAGCACTTAGTTCATTGTCTCTGAGAATGGAGGAAGGCAATTCCAGGGTCATGGAGGGTAAGTGATTAGTGGAATTTTTAGCCAACACTATTGTAATAAAAAATCCCTTCAATAATATTTGCAATATTTTTACTCTTGCAAATGCTAATTCTGAGACATATCAGTGACAGAAAGTAAAGACAAAAGTACCTTTTAAATCACAGAGAATTAAGTACTATAAAACTTAACATCCTAAATGTAGAAATTAACTCTTCTAGAATTAAATTACATAATTCATCCCTCACTTTGATACAGGACTTTATTTTATTAAGTAATTTTATATGTCATTTCTTTATATTTATTATGTTGAAAATGACCACTTTATGGGAAAATATTTCTGCATATTTGGTTTGTATAAACCATCCAATTTTGTAGTAAACCAAGAACAGTAAATATTAGATATCTTTTTTATATGTTATTGATTAGATTTACCTACAGATAATTCTACTTTCACAAAACTCACAAAATTCCAAGATCAATGTCATTAATATTCAACATAGCAAAAAAAAGCTTTCTGTCCTTATTTTCATACCATTTCTCTATACATTGTTTTACATTGTTTTGTTCCTTTAATGCATCAACTTCTTCTATATATTTTGTATTAATATAAAGAAAAAGTTTGCTCAGAGTCAGAAGTCAATGATGCCAGAACAACTATATGTTAAGTTCATAAGGAAGCCTACTGCTTATTATCATGACAGATGGTTATCCTTTATGAGGTCATTTAATCTAGAAGAGATGAAAAAAAATTGATTCATCCCTCCATTAAGTAATTAATTTTTTTTAAATTTCAACAAACAGAATATTAATGGAGACTAATGCTTTCTGTAGTTCTTATAAAACTCTACAAAACAGCCTTTCATTTATAATATATGTAAATGAATCATCTTACCTTTAAAAAGTTAACTCTAAGGTAAGAGCATATACAGGATAACTTTTTACATTTTCCCCCCAGAAGATAGAATTTAATCACTTATGCAAAGTTTTTCTTTCCACATCCATGTGAAATATGGTGGGTAACAGTAAGCATCTCTGGAAGTTCACAGGAATGAGGAAGAGGACATTTCTTAGAACATCAGAAGGAGCACTATGGGGAGGACCTTTTAAGATTGGGTCTCTACCTATTAGACCTGTGGAAGAGATATGTCTTTCTTATTCTTACCACCAAGTTTAGGGCGAATATTGTAAGGGATCTATCACATCAATAGCAATGTTAGAAGCTGCTACTTACACTATCCTCACACTTATAACAAGTAGGACAGTAAATAAAGATCTTTAAATTATCTCCAATTTATAATTGTTATTACAGCCATAAAAATCAAGGGGTTACATCACAGACAACTAACTAAATCAAAATCCAAGTACACAAGGTAACATTAAAATTTTTACAGGAGACCAGCATGTTATTACTTGGAACAAACCACAAGTGTCTTTTTTTTTTTTTGTGAATGGTACAAGTAGTCACAAAGACAATTAAAAACAAAACTATATGCTAATTCAGAACAGTGATTTATTATAAAAATCTGAGGATATTGAGAGATAAAAGATGACTTTCCTTATGTTTTTCAGGTTTGGGGAGAAGCAAGCAGCAACTATATATGGAAAGAGAATCAATACTTTGTGTAACCTTCATTATGACCTAAAGTGAGAGAAAATAGCATCCAATCCAGTTAGCATCAATAGTATAAACTAGAAAGAAACTCACTTTCAGAGAAAAGAAGAGAGGAACATGCCTTAAGCATACAAACAAATAAACAAAACAGAACAGAAGAACAACACCTATTTCTGGCCAAATAACGGGTAAATCAAAAATTCCATTTGCTATTCACAGTGTATTTTGCCTAAAATTAATTTCAAGAATTAAAGGACATGGTGTTAGAATTATCTTTTGTATGGTTCTCTACCACCACCAATTCTAAACTTCAGGCATTTAGTGAGAGACAGTTCCTCACTGCTTCTTCTAAAGGAAGAAAAGGAGAGGAAGTAGAAGAATGGAAAAGTCGCTCTCTTTGTTGCAAGTACAAAAGGAAAATTTGTGCTGAAGATAGAAATATTATTGTGAAAAAAGAAAAAAATGAAGTCTGCTTCCTAAGAACAAGGTGACCCTAGAGGAAAAAGAGTGCACAGGAATACTGATAGTAACTACATAAGGGGTGGATCTCAGAGCAAAGCACTAAACTGATTCCACCACTTATGCTGTAGACCTGCCAAAAAGAGTAATGGCCACAGAAAGAAAAATGACTATTTTGGTGTTCACTGATCTTTGGAATACATTAGTTTACAGTAAGAACAATAGATGACACTGAAATGAATCATGTACTCAAGAGACAAAACAGAAGTGACCCAGATACCATGATAGGTAGTTTTCAGGGAGGAAGATTTCAAGCCAGTTCTTGTTCCAAGCACTATCTTCAGGGCATGGTATCTTCAGCAATAGGAGCTTAGAATCCATCTTGTTGCAGCAACCAAGGTCAATAGCACTAGCTATTGACAACCCTTGGACAACTCTGGTCTTGGACAACCCTGACCAACTTCTAAAGATGGGGCTTCTCATGCCTGCTGCTTCGAGTTTTATTACATGATCTTTGTTTCTTTGAAAGAGCATTGTCAATACAGATGGCTAATTTTTATTTAAACTATGTATGTTTATGTATACAACAACTTACAAGTATTATAGGTATTTTTATGTAGGAAGAAGTATAATTCATTATGATTTTTCACTTACCTTTAGTGTTACTTTATTTTACTTCTCCTTCCTTCTGTACTTATTTATCTCCCTTATGCCTATACTGCAAAAAAGGAAAACAAACACCAGTCTTATCATACTATGATGACTATCAAACACCATCATATCCAGCATGACACAATAGCCCTAAAGGTACAATATATATATAAAGGTACAATATACCTTGGTAGTAACCAGCTTCTCATTATTGTACTTAACACCCACTCAATAGATGAAAATTTTGCCAACTGGACTGGGAAGGAACACGCATGGGACCAAAATAGTCCCTCTGAATGTAGCTGACAGTTGGAGCAGACTGAGGGGCTACTGACAGTGACACTGGGGTTTATCTCTACTACATGGACCGGCTTTGGGGTGTTCTATTCTCTTTGGATGTATAGCTTGCTCAGCCTAGATGTAGTAGGGAGGGCCTTGGACCTTCCACAAAGCAAAGTGCCTTACCCTCTTTTAGGATTAAAAGGGGGTGCGGTGGGAGGTTGTTTGGAGAGAATGGGAGGAGGCTAAGGTATGAGATTTTGGATTGGCATTTTTTAAATAAATAATAAAAAAGTTTATAAGTCAGGCATCATTGTTGTTCACATAGTTCCAATACTTTCACGTCTAAGATGAAATAGTTGACCTCTAGTCTAGTATGACTACCTAGTGAGTCTAAGCCCACATGGTCTACAGAATGAGATCTTGTCTTTAAAACAAAATTAAAACAATGTCAGCTGCAAAAGTTAGACAATAACTGCACAAATTGCCTTTTTCAAAATCACAATATTCTTAAAAACATCCAGTTGGTAACTAAACACAGTCAGTAAATAAAACAATTACAAACCCCTTGGAGCAATATTAATAATGGTATTACTTCAACATGAAATCACTGAAGTTAGTTGACAATCTGCCTGTTTCCTTTGAGACTACCTAAATTAAAACACATTTTATTTCATCTGATAATTGTTAATTTTAGTAATTAACAAATCTGACTCTTGGGACTATACCTTTCTCTCTAACATAGATACAGTGAGCTAATGAGAAATCATCTTCTGTAAATGACTATAAACTGTTAGCCCCTAGTCCCATCCACATCATACTTGTTCTACTTGCATTACTGATTATTTTGTGCCTTTGTTAGTTTTGTAAACCATTTCTCAATTAAAGATAATTTAATAAATGTGATAAATATTTAATATCAATTAATTTAACATTGTTATTAGAAACCTAGCATTGTAAGTCATCTGAAGATCACAGTCTTTCTTTAGATTTTAAATTTAAGAATTTGCACAAATCCCAGTGTATTTACTAATTTCTCATTTGTTCCGCTCTCACAGTGTTTATACTCTCATTATTTCCATGGAATTTCTCTAAATCCAGCATGGGACTCTGCTCAAAATTTATAAAGCATCTACCTACACAATTACATCTGCCCTGGACCTATCTCCTCTTACTTCCCACTTTGTTAAAAATTCCACAAACTATTGTACCTTCACTTTCTCTTTAACTTTTCTTCACAATATCATTAGTCCATTCACCTTTGCTATATAACTTATAAAGTTTGATGCAAAATGAATCAGTGGGTTCCTTATTCATGCTGAGGGGGAGATAAAGGTCACCTGGTAATAAAAAGATTGTTTTCATTTGTTCCTTTTAAATTCCCTTGCTAAGCTGTCCAAGTATTTGATGCTTTACTATTTTAATCAAATAAAATATTTGGAATTTTAGCATGATTTTTTTCATTTTCTTTACTTATGCCATATTTTAATATTTTCATAAGTTTGCACCCATCATGACCCTCTGTAATCCTGTTTTTACTCCAAATGAAGCATTTTATTCACCCTGCCACCAAAAATAATGCCTGTGATATATGTTATAAATGTTATACAATGAACGCATAATTTTAATACATTGACATAAAAATAACTGAGGCTTTTTCAAATATTTTTAATTATTCATTATTTAATTGTATAAATCTGTACAAATCACAGAAAAATTGATGTATTATGGTCATCCATTAACCCCAAGTCTTTTATCAAAGAAAAAGTGTTACTACTTTTTAGTCCAGGATGACCATTACCAGAAAAACACAAATATCTACAGTTCTTTTTGCAATACCACAGAAAGATTTTTGTATCAACACTATAATATATGCTAAGCAAATTTTTTTTCATGTCATCTACATCTGTTTTCTTGTTCTCATTATAAAACACTCTGACAAACAAAGTTAAGAGATAAACTGATTATTCAGGGTCAGAGAAAATGTACACATTCGTCTGCTCAGTTCCTTTTCACCATTTACACCGACCAGAATGCCAAGAGGGAGCATAGATACCGAAATAGGCAGGGCTTCTCTCCTAAGTTAGTCTAATCATAAACCATCCTTCAAGCATGCCCAGATGCCTTTCTGCTAAACAGTTCGGAAGTTCTGTCATGCTCACAATTAACACTAGCCATCACAATACTCAATAGTTCTTTGGGAATTTTTTGTTAGTTTTTAGGATTGCTTAAAAATGTGCTATTTGTTTTCTTACATGTCTGTAAGCTCTGTCCACATATATTTTTATGTGATTATTACTGAATACTAGGGTCATACTTATTCTAACAGTACATGTACGAAGTGTAATAGTAAAAATAAAGCAGTGCTGTTCCCTGAGTGGCCGATGGGCCATGAGGGGCAGTGGATCCCAGGCAGGGAGCCTAGGCAGGTAGCCACATGGATGGTAAGAGACATAAATAGGCATGCCACAAGACCATGCCGCATGTCTCCAAAAGCAGCTGGTCCCAGGCAGGGAGCCATGAGATGGGTAAGAGACAAAGACATGGATAGGCACACCATGCAGAGTGAGGTTGGATATTTATTTAGTGTGTTGTGGAAGAGAAGAGGGAGGAAAAAGGGGACATGGATAGAAACAGAGAGAGAGAACCCAGGGTGGGGTGCTATGACAGCAGCTAACTCTTTGGGAGAGAGATGGAAAGGGAAGGACTTAGGCTGGAAGCTGAAGATCAGCTTGCCTCAGCAGACAGGGGCTTCTCTCTTAAAGAGACAGAACAGATCATTACATTCCCATCCTTTTAATTTTATTTTTTTGACAATACCAATTTTTATTATTTGATTGTTTCTTTGTTATTATTTATTTATTTAATAAAGATTTCTGTCTGCTCCCCACCACCGCCTCCCATTTCCCTCCCCCTCCCCCAATTAACTCTCTCTCCCTCATCAGCATGAAGAGCAGTCAGGGTTCCCTGCCCTGTGGGGAGTCCAAGGACCTCCCACCTCCTTCCAGGTCTAGTAAGGTGAGCATCCAAACAGCCTAGGCTCCCACAAAGCCAATATGTGCAGTAGGATCAAAACCCAGTGCCATTGTTCTTGAGTTCTCAGTAGTCCTCATTGTCCGCTATGTTCAGCTAGTCTGGTTTTACCCCTTGCTTTTTCAGACCCAGTCCAGCTGGCCTTGATGAGTTCCTGATAGAACATCCCCATTGTCTCAGTGTGTGGGTGCACCCCTCCCTGTCCTGAGTTCCTTGCTCGTGCTCTCTCTCCTTCTGCTCCTGATTTGGACCTTGGGGTTTCAGTCCGGTTCTCCAATGTGGGTCTCTGTCTCTGTCTCCTTTTATCGCCTGATGAAGGTTAATATCCAGGAGGATAACTATATGTTTTTCTTTGTGTTCACCTTCTTATTTAGCTTCTCTAGGATCACTAATTATAGGCTCAATGTCCTTTATTTATGGCTAGAAACAAATTATGAGTGAGTACATCCCATGTTCCTCTTTTTGGGTCTAGGTTACCTCACTCAGGATAGTGTTTTCTATTTCTGTCCGTTTGCATGCAAAATTCAAGAAGTCATTGCTTTTTACTGCTGAGTAGTACTCTAATATGTATCCCTGACTTCAAACTCTATTACAGAACTACAGTATTGAAAACAACTTGGTATTGGCATAAAAACAGAGAAGTCGACCAATGGAATAGAATAGAAGACCGGGACTTTAACCCACAAACCTACGAACACCTGATTTTCGATAAAGGAGCTAAATATATACAATGGAAAAAGGAACATCTTCAGCAAATTGTGCTGGCAAAACTGGATGTCAATCTGTAGAAGAATGAAAACAAATCCATATCTATCACCATGCACAAAACTCAACTCCTCGATATCAGTCTGAACACACTGAACCTGATAGAAGAGAAAGTGGGAAGTACCCTACAACAGATGGGCACAGGAGATCGCTTCCTACGTACAACCCCAGCAGCACAGACATTAAGGGCCTCATTGAATAAATGGGACCTCCTGAGACTGAGAAGCTTCTGTAAAGCAAAGGACACTGTCACTAAGACAAAAAGGCAACCCACTGACTGGGAGAAGATCTTTACCAACCCCGCAACTGACAAAGGTCTGATCTCCAAAATATATAAAGAACTCAAGAAACTAGACCGTAAAAGGCTAATCAACCCAATTATAAAATGGGGCACTGAGCTGAACAGAGAATTCTCAACGGAAGAACTTCAAATGGCCAAAAGACACTTAAGGTCATGCTCAACTTCCTTAGCGATCAGGGAAATGCAAATCAAGACAACTTTAAGATACCATCTCACACCTGTCAGAATGGCTAAAATAAAAAACACCAATGATAGCCTTTGCTGGAGAGGGTGTGGAGAAAGGGGTACACTCATCCATTGCTGGTGGGAATGCAAACTCGTGCAACCACTCTGGAAAGCAGTGTGGCGGTTCCTCAGGAAATTCGGGATCAACCTACCCCTGGACCCAGCAATGCCACTCTAGGGAATATATCCAAGAGATGCCCTACTATACAACATAAGTATATGTTCAGCTATGTGCATAGCACCATTGTTTGTAATAGCCAGAACCTGGAAACAACCTAGATGCCCTTCAATGGAAGAATGGATAAAGAAAGTATGGAATTCCTATCCTTTTTAAATAATAACAGGAGAGAGATTAGGCACAAAAAGCTAAAGAAATTGGCAGAGCAGATTCTCAAGACTGTTTCCTGCTTATTTATTGATGTCATCTTGGGGGGACCCAAGATATCTGGGTGCTGGTCACATGCTGGGGTAGCTGGTCTCTTTACTCCTGTCTGGTGTTTGTGTTATAGGAATGTCTGGTGTCTCTTACACCTGTTCAAGGTATTGGCAGAACAGAGGACAAAGTTAAGTGTAGGAAAAATTATTTTTTAGGACCAGGGAATTAAGAGGGATACAGCTGACCTGTTTAATGAATCCTTCAATTTGACTCCCTGGAACTCACAAGAATTTTGGGGGTCTTGTGAAAACATAAGTTTTAAATATATGCATATATAAGCAGTAATATATTTATGTCAGAATGACTATGATAGATGTTTTTGAACAAAGAAAAGTATTTTTAAGACTATGGAAAGCAGCATGAGAGAGAAATTTGATAACTTGTATTTGTCCTCATACCTTTATAATTTACAGATACACCACTTATTAACTTGTATTTGTGTTTTATTGAAATTTGTTCAGTGAGGTTGTCATTTTAAACTGTCAAAATCTCTCAGCTGTCAACTGCATCAGAGATCTTTGAGAAGGATAAAATTTTACTTGAAGAGTTCTTGATTTAAAAAAAATAAACACCAAAGAACTTACTTGGTTGGCACCTAGAGCTACTCCTCAGGGTCGTCCATGGTCTCTGAGTGTCATATTTGCCTTTTTCTGTTTCGCACAGGATGGGCTAGGTTCCAGAAGATCCCTGTGGGCAAAGAAATCAGTAGGAAGATAAGCCTACCTGAGCAACAAGGCTGTTAATTCCAGTGATTCTGTCCACTGTATGAATATCTTCAATTTTGATAAATGGCAGTTTTGTCCAGTGGTCAGTGCTTGGCAATTGAAATGAATTGTGGGTAGACCTTGTTTTGTGCCCATTTGTCTTCTGTCTTCTTTGGAGGAAATAGAGTGTGACTGCTAGGACTCAACCTGTCTCTTTTTGTTAAGAAATGTTTTTAATAATTAAATATTAAAATGTCATATTCCCCAGATCTCTGAGCAGTTTAGGGTTGTTTACCAGGTATAGATGAGTTATCACTATATTATAGAATCTGCCTGAAGAGCTGGGTCTGAGCTTGACTGCACAGGCTCTCAACTTAACAGGTAAGATTTACATTCATAAAAGGACAGAAAGAAGAGAAAGTTGCTTCTAATAAAAGGTTAATGGCAGAACTGACAATAGTAGAGAACAACTTAATATATTTTAAATCAGGGTGTGATTACATATATAGCATTTTTTTTGTTAGAGACTTAAAAGAACATACCATATTAAAGCATGAGACTTATTTCTTTGTGGTCTGGAATGTGATACAATGAACAGAAAATTACAACATTTAACAGTAAACATAGGTCTATTTATGTTACTTATATACATAGAATAGTGACCAGGAATTGGACAAAGTGGATGCTCTTGGTGGGCCCTACCAAAGGGATGCCGCTGCACAAAACACACATGTAACAGAGTCAGCCCTGGGGGACCAGGCAGGGAATACCTCAGAAAAGATGGTGGGACTTGGCCACATGACCTGACTCTCAGTTAAAAGAACTTTGTGATTGACTTGTTATTACATATCTATACTCTTTCTAATTTTTCAATATGATTTTTACTTTTGGAATTGGTATTCATCACTAACTTACAGGTAACACAAAAATACACCCCACACACATCTTATTTTGTACTTCTAAAGAAAATAAACCGTAAAAGATCAGGAATATTGATTTTATTGCCACTTGTTTTCAAAAAATAGAGTAGTTGTTGCCATATAATCAATGTTTTCAATTTTATAAAATGAATAGTAGCACACAGTGTAATCTGTGACTAACTGAATAGTCAATTAGGTCCAAGTGTCCATCTGTCACTACCTTTTGATTGATTATAGCAGGACTAAGCTGTATGAGCTGTAATTAGTCTTCATTGTATTTATTACTATGGCTGATACATACATTAAACAAAATAAGCATTTTGTTTCAGCAATAAATTTTGATGTTTATACTCATTTGATTTCAGAAATATTACCATATTTTCTAATATGATATGCATAATATATTCTAATCTTTTTATCTATATTAATTCATTGTATATAATTTTTTAGCATATGTTTTCAATATAAAGTAAAATTGATATCAAATGATAATGACTCATATTATTGAATAGGAAAAAATCTTAATGGCTATAAGAGTAGCTAGATATGCTATATTAAACTTTAATAGGAATAATTTCTCATTAGCATGTGAGAATAATCTGTCATTATTGCAAAACATGATGTTTAAGGTATAGGTATAACAAAATTATACACATTATATAACATATATGTATATAAATTTGAATAAATATTCTTAAATTATGTTCATTTTAGTTATGTTAACTCACTTAATTTAGTGTTATACTTTTTTAAAGTATGTTATTAACTTTATGTACATATATTTCTCCCAAATGTCTGGATATTCAAGCAGAAATATCACATGGGGTTTAGGAGGTTCTTTCCATCTGTTAATTAACTATGCAAGTTCCAGAGAGGGTATTCTACCCTATTCTCACACCAGAAAAACCTGTTCTTCACTCATCCCCAAAATTTTATAATATAGACAATAATTTTTCTTTACTCTTTAATCGCGAATAAAGCACATCATTATCTTTCAAATTTATGGTGTAATGTGCAAGTTATTGGTCCTCATCAAGTGGATTAACCATGGAGCCTTATCTAATAATTGATATATACTTTAAATTTCATTACTTGTGTATATGTATTGATTGAGATATACACTCCATTAGACACCAAAACTTCACAGTCAAGTAACACTATAAAAATCTAGGTTTATTTGAATATTTCTAAAGATCGTATGATCATTCTTTGTAACTTTGAAATTTTGACTACATTATCTTGCTTTGAAGTAAATATTTTCAGTGAACTGAAGTGGTAAGTTTTCCACTTATCTTTACCAGTTACCTATCTAAAATATGCGCATATATGTTAAAAGATTTCTGTAATGTTAACAGCACATATACAACAAAGATTTGTCAGAAAGGAATTTCTATAAGATAAAATGCAAGTGCATGTTTGTTGGCAGGCTACGCACTCCAAGACAAGAAAGATCTCATGGTTAGACACTGAATGACCATCTGTGCTCCACTTTGTTTTGCTTTTGTGTATAAACAAGTTCTGAGATAAATTCTTGGCTGTTTGGCTGCTTGGTTTGACCAACCAGCTGCCAGACAGATCTCCCTATTCTGTCCTGTGTCTTTGTCTCAGTTTCTTTCATCTGGCTTTCCTTTGGCCTTAAAGATCCCCACTCCAAGAACCCTTGCTGACTTTGCAGGAGTGGGCTCCTACACATAATTATCTTAGATTAGAATGTTTTTATTTTGGACTATGTTTTTAGAGTCCCAGACCAAATTCAGAAAAACTCCTTTCTTTGAGACAAAGGGAGAGGCAACCAAAAGGTAGTGATGGAGAGTGATAGAGAGTGTGAACGTGCAAATTGTTTAATTCATGTTTCCAAAAAGAAAGGAGAAAAGTAACCCACTAGATATTCATGTTTTATTTGGAGACCATATACATAATCAACTGAATACCTCTAACTTGGCTCAATTTCTTAAATATTTTGTTTCCTAGTACTGACTTCTAGCTTACTTACTAGCTTGTTCAGTTTGCTCTTTTATACAGCCCAGGCCCACCTAGAGTTGATACAGCTTAAAATAGATATTCCAATAAATTATCTATCAAGAAGTTCTCTCAGACATGGCCATAGGTCAATTCAATCATCAACTGATATTTTCTGTTTCTAAGTGAGTCTAGGTCATGCAAAGTTGACAAAAAACATAACATAACAAATCAAAACAAATAAACAGCAATTAACCCACACATTGTAAATTTGATAAACATAATAAAAATTTTACTGTAATGTGACTTTGTTCCTAAGATCCCATGCTAAAATCTTGTAAAATACAACATAACTTTCTTTTCTTTTTCTAAGTTTAATTTTATACAATATATTTTGATTGTGTTTTTTCCTCTCCTCATTTCTTCAAGATCATTCCTAACTTACCAATAGATGAATGAATGAAAGAAAACTCTATAATTGTACTTGTATTATTTTATGTCAGTATCTCAATGCAGGTAGTATACACAGACTAATATTTATTAAACAGAAAATTATTATAAGGAACGATTGTTTTAAATAGTTACAAAATCATGCATGTCATATGACCATAAATTTTGACTACTGGGCTACTGTTAATGCTATTAAGAGCAGTATTTCTATATAAAATATACTTTAGCATATTATTTTAAGTAATTGCTGACTACATATTTAGTCTTCAGTATTGACTAACATCACTGAGAATTTTTTACAGCATTCTCTTCTATTTTGGTGTCGGGCCAAAATTATCTCAGAGCTTGTACCCCAAGGCCTGTAGGACAGAGAAAATCCTGGCTCAAGTTTGAAGAATAGTCTCAAAGCTACTGAAGGGGGATGAGTGAGAAAAATCTAGGTAGATGGCCCTCTAGCCAGAGGGAGGGTTTGGCTGTCTCTCATTGGCTGTAGGTACCCCTGCATCACATGGTGTCACTTAATCTTTGTAAATTGATGCTCACAGTAATAAACTGAGTTCCTGCTTTGGCTTGACTCCCTTTCACATCTGATTTTCCTGTGCCCTAGGGCTGCAGAATGAGCAGATAATACACTCACCTTTTCCTGGAGAATAAGGCTAATAAGAGCTGACATTTTGCTAAATTGATTTAGAATTGTAATATAGGGGGTTTGGGGGTAGAAAGACTACTTTTTAATTAAAAAAATTATTGGTCACTATCTTTTAGGCCTGTTATTGCAAAAAATTCAGTACATGATGATGGTTGAGAAAGACATTCATTCATTTTATCTAGCAGGCATGTGTTTTCTAAAATTTTTATTTTTTTTAAAAATGATTCATGATAAGATGGCACTACAGTCTTAGATGGCATAGCTCCATGGAAAACAAAATGCCAATCATGTTAATGAGTGCTAGATTCTGTTGAAAATAGTTACAACTGAGAATTAAATCTGAAAAAATAATGTACCCTGAAATTTCCTTAAAACTTTTTTAATAAGTATCTAGTATTATGTGGTTCATAACCAAACACAAAATCTAAAATTCTCTATTTTTGAGAGTTGTTTAGTAACGATTTAGTAAAGAAAAGTCAGCATCAGCTAGGATTTTAATGAAAAGCTTTAAATTTGTAATAAAAATTACTTGTAAAAAATTAAAGTGTCTTCATTACTTTGAAAGTATCATAATTTTATAAAGAAGGAAATCTGTGTGAAATGTTGATGACTAAAAGAACACATATCAATTCCTTCATGCTATTTGCACTCAGAAAATTGAGTCATGAAAAATATTCTTAACAAAACTGAAAGAGAAACATAACTTATCTGTATTGTCAGCAGAGAAACAGTGTGGGTGGAAAACATTTACAGACAAAATGTCTATCATATCTTACTGTTTAATATATGTGCTAACACAACATATGAAATCAACTGCTAGTTAAATAAGATATAAATCAGTAAGAGGCTAACAGGATTTAGGCAGGATTTAGGCTCATAGACAAAAACATCTTGTGCCTTCTAGACTTATTCTGTTTGAAACTGATAGGGTAGAGATTTAAAAAACTAGAAGACATTAAATAAATATATTTTAATTTTTGAAATGTCTTTTATTTATTCTTCTTGTTAATTAAAATTCAAATCAAAATTTTTAAATAAGATCAAATTATATAGATAGAATATGTGTTAGTTTGGGTTTTTAATCTCTGTAAAGAGACAGCATGACCATAGTAACTCTTATAAAGAAAATGTTTAATTGAGGTTGCTTAGTTAATTTTAGAGATTCAGTCAATTATCATTATGACAGAAAACATAGAGATGCAGGCAGACATAGTGTTGGAATAGCTGAAAGTTCTGTGTGTTGCAGGCTGCAGATAGTTGACTGTCTGTCATACTGAAGGAAGCTTGAGCAAAAGAGACCTCAAAGTCTGCCCCAACAGAGATACACTTCCTCAAACAAAGCCACACTTCCTAATAGTGCCACTCTTTTGTGGAGGAATTTTCTTCCAAATCACTACAGAATATAATATGTTTTTCTACTCGGCATACAAATTCAACAGGTACTAATGTAGCTCCCTAATAATGATACTATGTACCTCGATCCTGTTGGAAGGAACCACTTGTTCATTCCCAGCTGCTTAGCCCTGAAATAATCATACAGAAACTTTATTAATTAAATCACTGCTTGGCCCCTTAGCTTTAGCTTCTTATTGGCTAACTCTTACATATTAATTTAACCCATCTCTATTAATCTGTATATTGCCACATGGCAGTGGCTTACTGGCAAAGATTCAGCATATCTGACTCTGGCAGCACCTCTATGGTCTCCCGCTGAATCAACCTTCCTTCTTCCTGCAAATAACCTATCTTTTCCTGCCTAGTTCATTCTGCCCTTGCTGTAGACTCAAAGCAGTTTCTTTTTTTCATTAATGGTAATCATAGCACACAGAGGGGACTCCCACATCACCTACCCTTTTCTGTTTAAATAAAAAGGAAAGTTACGCTAAAAGAGGTTCTTATCATTTACCAATATAAGCAACACAAAGACAGAAGGACCTCCTACAACACAATCCCAAGTAACAACTCTATGGAAAAAATTGAAAATAAATCCTCATGCAAATATTTATGCTCAACAGATTAATGAGGGCTATGACTATAACTTAGAATTAGAGCATTTCCCTGCCATTCAGGCTACATGGCCTGTTTTCAAACCCTGGCAATATCCAAAAAAAGGAGGGAAAGAGAAGGAGGGATGAAGAGAGAGAAATAGAAAAAGAGAGGGAGGAGGGATGGAGAGATAGAAAGAGGAAGGAAGGGAGAGGGTGATAGAAAGAGGAAGGGAGGAAGCGAGAGATAGAAATAGAGAAGGCCAGAGAGAAAAGGTGGAAAGAGGGAGGGAGAGAGAGAGAAAAAAAAGCTGCTAATGTTCTGCTCTGGATTACAATGAATAGGGAGAGATAATGAGTTATTAACAAGGCAGCTTGATGAGTTCTGTTGTTTAATGGAAATATAATCATTACTTTTATATTAAATTATGAATATCTTGTATCACATTCTCATGAGAAAATGTGAAATTACTTAGCATAGAAATTAAAAACTAAAATCTACATTGTATTTGTCTAAAATAGAGTGGACGTCAAGCAATACTTGGGGGAGTGACTCTTATTGACATAGATTTGAAAAATACATAATTTGCCATGGGGAAATTAATTTTTTAATGAAATAAATATATAAGCTGAAATTAGGTAAAATAATTATCTTACAACTAGTTTTAGAAAATCTTGGAACACATAATTGCACACTGAGCTTGAAAGAAAAAAAAATAATTTCATTTTTAACATGCTCCGATGTGCTTCAGAAATGGCTCAGTCGACTGCAGAACGTAACACATTTTCTTCCCAATTATTTTTGAAGGGCTCCTGACAAATGTTTTCTCAAAAAAGAATGACAGACTGTCTTCTTTATTTTGTTCTCACAAGACTCTCATTTTTATCCTGTCAGGAGAAGCAAATGGCAGAGCTATGATTTGACTAAGCTATGTAAGAAAACCTTGATATGCACTCCTTATGATATAGCTTAATCTGTCAGGGAATGCAGGGCACATGGCTCCTAGTAAGAGACATAAACTTCGATATATGTTAATATATTCTATTTTGACAACCCTAAAAAGGAATCAAGACTCACTATCCCAGAGCCTAAGGTTATTGAAAACCCCAAGAAAATTATTTTATGCTTTATCCAATTTTTCACCAAAATGTTTTTCTCATTTGGAACAATATTTAAAGTTAGCTGTTGATAAAAGTTAATAAAAACAAAACAAAATAAAAACCAAACAAAAAGCACAAGCTAGACAATGCAAGATAGTTAATGAAGCAATGAAGGATGTTGAGTTCTTTTCTCAGATTTTCCTGGAGATGGTATTTGTGGTTATAGGAGCTTATAACCCAGTGCTGATGAAGCCTATGCAAGAGAATACCTGAAGTTCCATGGTCAGTCTACTTGGCCAGTTCTAATAATGGGAGACACCCATTCTCCAAAAACAAAGTGAATGGCATTTGAGGACTGTGACTTGTAGTTGGCCTCTGAGCTCCACATATCACATTTGAACACATGTATATATTTGTACATGCTAGTACACCCATGTGAACTTGAGCCCATATGCACACACACATGCACATACACTTAAATTATTTAAATGAAAAATATAAATGGAAATCTAATATATATATAATATATTTCTATTTATGTATAAATGTTTCTGCGAGTAAAAATTGAATGTGTTTTGTTTTTATAAATTTTTCCAGCACATTAATGTAATGTAGTATTACTTTCCATTTCGAGCTTTATATGATATCAAACTACTTGCCTTGAATATAAAATCGACAATTAATGTGTCTTTTCAATATTGATTCACTCAGTCTATACACACACTACACACACCTCTGTTGTAGTATTTTGGAGAATTAGTCATTATTTAATTGTACACTTATATTGTAAGTATATATGTTTATTGCTAAATGATATCAGTATATAAAAGCTTCTTTCATTGATATTACATATTATTTACAAGTATGCCTTTCTTTAATATTTATTTTTAACTGCAAGATATATTTTAGAAACTCAATCTGAACTACATCATGCCTATGACCTCTTTTTGCACAGCACCCTTGTTCATAAATCAGTAGTTAAGATTTAAAGTGGGAAAACCTTGAATGAGACTAAAGATCTTACTACTGCCAGGTGGCACATTCTACACACCATGTTACTATCTGTCAGCACATGGACTTAACCTTGTTATTTGGCTTTGAAAGACATGAGTGCCCTCAATATCTATTCCCCATAACTAGAAAACTAGAACTTAATTTGTTTCATGTTCTGGTCTCCTCCCTGGTTGTATGGGTTATATTTAGAGGTGACCTTGGTCATATCCATCTACTATTTCCAGATTCCTGCCCTAAACTGGCTTCTACCTCTTAACTAACTCTTCCTTTGTTCTTTACACCATGTGAAATACAGGTCACATACCCAATTTGTTTTATGAAACCACCAATCTAACACTGAACAAAAAATCTTCAATTTTATATCAGTTATTTTCAGGTGTTGCCTTTTCAGGTTTTGACCTACAAAGTTAGATGTCAAGCACTCAATTACTTCTTCATATCCACTGAAATCTTTCTGGAATTCATGAATTCTCTTTTGAAGATATTTTTTCAGATACACAACAAAATGTTTTATGAGTTTACTTCATATTATATTACATTTATATTTACTTAAAACAGACTATGATAAAGAAGCTGACCTTTAAAATATGGTTGTTTATTTCTAGTAAGTCAACGAGACAGATGTTATAAAGCAATAAGGCCAATGTTTCAACTATCCTAAAAAAAATAATAGCATCATAAAAATACTAAAATCCAATGGAAATGTCCCATGAATGGCAATATTGACAATTTACTATTTTAAAAAGTTTGGTCTTGTGAAGTATAACATTATTTCTAAATTTTAAATACATTGGTTAGCAAGAAAATTAAATAACATTTTAAAAATTATCTACAGATAAGGTTTAAAAATAATTACGTTTAAATTATTAGAGAAAAAAGAAGCAAAAATATGTCATTCTGATATTCTGGTATTGGTTTTCAAAAGCCTTTTATAAAACAAATACACATAGCTGTATATATGGGCAAATTTATACTAAATTTAATATGAGACAGTTTATCCATTTATATCAGTTCCATTGCTGTGATAAACTCTTACACAAATAACTTAGAAGAAGGTCTTTATTTACTTTGAATTTCAAGCTTACATTTTATCATTAGAGAAAGTAGCTAATTCCATCATGTCCACCAAGAGAAAAATGAGCACATTCATAACAACTATTTACTTGCTGATGAGAAATTTCTCTCTATTGTTATGTAACCAGATCCAAGAGTTAGTGAATGGTGCCATTATTTTATGATTATATATATATATA
>NC_022013.1:38873665-38880747 GCF_000317375.1 Microtus ochrogaster | reverse complement strand
AGATTAAGCAATATAGTTGTAAATAACAAGAGCCAAAAAGAATTAGGAGGGGTAAAATCATAAAGATTATATATATATATATATATATATATATGACTTTAAAAATAAAATGCTTATTGTTAAAGTATAAAGTGTTTTTTAGCATTATCTGTTTTATTTGATTCCAGATTCTCATGCAATTTATTTGATTGATATTTTTCATTGTTATTTTATTCATAATATGTGCTCAAGTCTACAGAACTTCGAAGTAAAATGTTGTTTTTCTTTTCCTATAATATATCTCTGGTTGATGTGAAAATTTCTGGAATGATCTGTTAGCAACTAGGCATGACTCAGGGATCAGCTCCTGCGCTTGTAAAAAAATGAGGTCATCACACATAAAGGACTTCTAACATCTCTTTATCTTAATTTTGTTTTGTTGCATTTATTTCAGATAATCCTTCTATAGAAAACTGCAAGGAAGCAATTAAAAGTAATGAGTGATATTAACTCTTGAAAAGGTTACATTTTAAAAAAGCACATATACTAAGCAATGTATTTCTGAGTACATTTGAGGGAAAGTCCTTCCAATTTGAATTCTTATGAGTTCCCCATATATAGAACCATAGCTCTCTGTGTTTAATGAGAAACCCCTTTGGGAATTATCCCTCTATAGCTTTCCTTCCTTCTACAAGCAGCAGACTTTTCTTCACTCAGTTATCTCATGGTTATGTTTATTAACAATGCACTTACACAGGAGTAAACCTACAGGGTTGAGTTTCATGTCACTGGAAAGATGATGTAATTAAGAAAATCTTGAAATACTAGACTAAGAGAATCTAGCAAATAATCTTGGTATATATCTGTCTACATGTAGACATCAACATAGAATAATAAGATTTATTTTTTGTTAATATTTACGTATGGTTAAATAGTCAGACTCATGCTGACAGTTTATATGGAGAGTTAAACAAACGAAAAGCCTTTTTATTGTTTTTATTGAACTATACATTTTTCCCACTCTATTCCCTTCCTTCCCTTTCCTCTTCTACCCTCTCCTATGACCAATTTACTCAAGAGATCTTGTCTTTTTCTCCTAAAAAAAGACTTTTTTCTCAAAATGATAAGACCCTAAGAGAAGGCTGATATATTTGACAGTTTGTGAGATAGAAAGCACAATTTACACATGTCAGGGATGTTTAAATGACACTTTAATTATTTATGCATCCTTTTTAAGAGTTCTGTGCTCCAAGAAAACTCAATGAACAATAAAACAATAAAATAAAATAAAATAAAATAAAATACATTTTAAGCTTAACATAGACTGTCCTACTCCACAAAATTCCATTAGGAATAAAACTTATACATAATTAAACTACTTTATCTCCACATGTGAAGGTTTGAATGAGAATGATGCCTCCCATAGATTCAAATATTTGAATATTTGGCCTTCATTGGATGGAACTGTTTGAGAAGGATTAGGAGGTATGTCTTGTTGGAAGAGACATGTCAGTGATGGCCACTTTTGAAGTTTCCAAGGTACACATTATTTCCAGTTATTTTTCTCTCACACACTTTTCCTTCAGCAGCAATCTTTTAACTACTATATCCATACCATGCCTGCCTATCTGCCACCCTTCTCTGTAACATGATGGTCATGGATTCTACAGTCCTCTGGACCATGAGTCTCCAAATTACGTTTCTATCATAATTGTCTTGGCCATGTATTTTATCACGGTAATATAAAAGCAACCAAGTCACTACTCAGAATGAAAAAGAGGGATACAATGATAGGGAGGGTTATACATTGTTTGCTATAAATAGTAGGTATATAATATCAGTTTGAAATATGGTCACATTGCCATGTCATGCAGATACTAATAATAAAATGATAATGTCACTTTCAACGGAGGTGTATAGCATGAACAATGCTGCATAGATCAATTCACAGACATACCTTTTATCTTTAGTGATAGAACATGGAGTTAGTAATAAATCTGATAACAGTAATTGCAAATGAAAACTAAATTTTTCATTTAAAAAGTCTTAATAGTCTTAAATTTTATACATTGTAGATCTTTGTCCTTCTCGCTACTGAAATTTATTTTTATCTGTTTGGTGATTAAATTATTATTAAATAATTATTATTATTTAATTATTTCCTATTAAACTTTCCCATACTGCTTAATACCCCAGAGAGACAGAAATGCATTGACTGAAGAAATCATAGCCTTTCTTTCCATTAAGTATGATTTTTCATTAGCAAAAACTGTATATGCTTTCAACACAATAGGGTGGCATTTTACTTACAGGCAATCAGAACATTGAAAACATCAATTATAAGCATCAGGGCAATAAATTAGTTAATATACTTTGCTAGTTTTAAACAATGAACTAAAATTCCCTGTATTACTGGAAATCATTGAACAGTAAATACAATGTGTCTCCTCCATTATAATATCATAGATTAGAAAAGTCTCAGAAAAATTCAAAAAATTTATTTTAATTGACAAGTATTCTTATTTTTATTCTATTATTTTAATTTTTCCCAAAATAAATCATTTAGTGAGAATTATTATTGTTATCATATTATTGATTCAGCTTTTATAAGTTTTTCTGAATTAACTATTTAGAATGGTTTTAAAATTACATTGGAAAAAAATTGTGTAAGGCTCTGTGATAGTGTCAATAGATTATGTTTTGAACATTTGTAGCACTGCCAGCTATTAATCAACATGACATGTTTTCACAAATGCTTATTTTATAGCTGAATAGAGTTTCCCATAAGGCAATGAGCTTGCCAATATTTAAATGCAAATTGGTGTGCCATTATTAAACTCTATACTCAGGCACCACTAAATTACTTTTGACTCATAATTAAACACTTATTCTAGACATCTGAACTCCTTGTTCTTAATAGAATAATCGATTGCTGAATGTATTCCAAATACCAAAAAACTGGCTTCATAAAATAAGCTTCACATCCTGTCATTTTTTGGTTTATCAGTGAAAGCCTATAAACAATTTAACCATTTCAATACTAATCTGTGTATGAAAATTCAAAATTAGAAATATATACATCCCAGTGATAATTTTTAAATTATTTTAATTACTAATACCTATAAATGGACCATGGAATATAAATACAATGTTCAGAAAAGAACTGATGGGAACAAAATACCTACTCAGTCCCTGAACATATATAGCAACTATCCTTCATAATCTTCTGAGTGAGAGAATCAAGTGCCATAACAAAGCAAAAGGCAAATAAAAAATCTAAATAGCATAAGGATCAATTCAAATAATAATCAAACCATACATTTTATTACCAAATTGAGTCTTATTTCAGAGATTTGTAATGATGTTAAAAACAGTCTATATTCCCTAACTATTCATTTTAATAAATACTGTATCAAAGGGAAAAATGTAAAAATCAAAATGAGAGTGTAATTGATTTACTCCTTTCCCTGCCATGAGTTCAAGAGTTATCCACATACCTTTCTCTTTTCAAATACTACATATTATTTACCAAGTTTAAAGAATTAACATTTACATAAAATCATATTTCTGTGAGTTTGCCCACACAACTTCTAAAAGAAAGGATAAACACAGATAAGTTTTGTACAAGTACTGTTAACCACTGTTGAAAAAGAAATAGTGATTTTTTTTATCAAAAACTGATTAAAAATCTTTTCAACATTGTTGTAGGAAGGCTGCTTATTTCCCAGCTGTCTAGACTCCTGAAATAATCAAACATAAACTACATTAATTAAATCACTTCTTGGCCTATCTTTTTATTGGCTAGCTCTTACATATTAATATTACCCATTTCTATTAATCTGTGTATTGCCATGTGTCAGTGGCTTACCTGTTTTAGCATGTCTGTTTCTGGCAGTGACCCATGGCATCTCTCAACTTCACCTTTCTTCTTCCAGAATTCAGTTAATTTCCCCTGCCTACCTCTATACTTTTGCCCTGTCACAGACCAAGAGAGTTTCGTTATTAACCAATGGTACTCACAGCACACAGAGGGGAATCCCACATCATCTCCCCTCTTCTGTTTAAATAAAAAGAAAGGTTTTAACTTTAACAAAGTAAAATTACGTTTAACAAAACAGTTATCAAGTAAGAAATATAGTTACAATATTTATGTCTACTTTATTTTCTATTATAACTAAGAAAAAATATAATTAAAACTATATGTTCTTCAACTCCATCAAAGACTCCAGAAGGATATATTATCTAAGTACACAGGAAGTGCATTGTAAGCAGCTTCCAAAACTCTAGAATTGACAGAGACATCTTGCTGCCTGGATAGTCACCCAAAGTCCTTCTGTACCATTTGGACATCAATCTTCAGCCTACCAGCCCAGAATATTCAGTAGACTTTTCCATGAAGTAGGAAATTTCAAAGACAGTCCTGCCTATATTGGCAGTTTGTCAGTCATTTTCTTCTGTGTTCTGCAGAGTGTCTCATGAAGCAGGAACCCTGAAGGACCATCCCAACATTAGACAAGCTCAGCAGTTATTTCTCTGTGCGTCCTGCTCTCCAGTTCATACAGCATAGCATCAAGTATTCCAGGTAAGAGCAGTTTCTTACCCAAATGACTATCAAACTTTATAAGGAACTTCTTTGATGTCTCTCATCCTCTTGAAGTAGCTTGGTGCTTCCAGGAACAGATGTATCTCACTGTCATGAAAAGTCTTAACTTCTTAAAACATTTTAAACGCCATATTCTGTAGCTCTTTGAAATGGTTGAATAATACCTATCTATCTAAAATATATCTCTATACATCTAGAAAACCTAACTAAAGTGATTATAAACCTTTACTATTATAGATGACTCTCTATTAAGCTATATTTCCTAATTATATACTACATTTTTAAATGAGATGTACATACATAATACTTTAATCAAGAGCAGAAATATACATATAACAAAATTGACTTTAAATTTGTGTCAATAAAGCAAGATCCATACCAATTCAAAGTATTCTCTATATCATATCCCCCTTTAAATTTAAACGAACATTTGTGAACAATATTTGGGAATTTGGGCATCGTTCTCACCATACTGCCTTATGCTTTTTGTTGGGTGAAGTAATTTTTGGGGGTGTTCACAGCGACCTTCCAGGGAATCTTGGACTTTTAAACCACATTAATCTGGCATTAATCCACAGGTTCTCAAAGAAACAGAACCTCTTTTCCAAAGCAAAATATCCTTAGACCCATAATTTGAAGTCAATAAAACTTTAAAATATATGTATTTTATATATAATTAGTTGGTTGCTTAACTCATTCACAGTCAATAATTTTAAAGGAAACACAATAATATACATAATCCAAGCTCTCTGTGTGTATCCAATGTTTAAGTGGCTTATTTGTTTGTACTCTATTTCTTTTTAATATTTATTTCATTAACTTTACTCCTTTAATCTATGACTGTTTATACTTTGTTATATTATATTCGCTGTCTTTTTATTCTCTTTCTTCTCTCCTCCAAGCCTATATACATTTATCCAATACTGTGACTCATTCAGAGTTTTATTGTGTCTGAATCTGTCCTATTGTGCATCTGTAATTCTTTTGTGTCAAGGAGTATTTCTTGAAATGCTAAGCTCTTCTAAGGCTGCTTTGCCTTTTGGCTCCCCCCAGTACCACATTGTGGGGCAGAAGTCTGTTTAGTGTGAGCCATGCTCGCAGCCCTATTTTCAGGCACATAGCAGGTCTATGTTGCCATTAAGCAAGTTGTAGCACACGTCTCACAAACCCCATTTAAATCTTGGTCTCCTGAAATTGTCAGAGTTCAATCTGGCAGTATCGCCACGAAGCCACCACTTCAAAACTATATGGCTTTTTTCTGTTACTGCTGAATCAGGAAGACCTCTCATAAAGGAGCTGCAGCATGCCTCTAGCAAGCAGAGTGCACTGGGTAAAGTTCTGGAGTCTGTCTCCAGTGGGGCTACATGGTTTCTCTCAACTCTGCCTTCATTTTCCTAGCATTCAGTTTAGTTGTCCCTTCCTACCTCTATTCTTTTTTTTATTTTTTATTATTTAGCATTGAAGCATACATTTGCCTGAATGCAGTCCACTGAAAATTCAAATTTAAAATAAAAAAGTTTTAAGGTATAGAGATAGAGCCTGGTGTAATGGTGCCCTTCTAAAATCCTAATGCTTGGGAGGTGAAAGCAGGAAAATCATGAATTCAAAGCTTGTGATACATAAGACCCTGTCTAAAAAGCAGAAAACAACTCGCAACCAATACAAACAAAAGGACAGCTGGGTGGTGGTGGCGCATGCCTTTAATCCCAGCACTGGGGAGGGAGAGGCAAACAGATCTCAGTGAGTTCGAGGCCAGCCTGCTCTGTCAAGAGAGTTCCAGGAAAGGCTCCAAAGCTACACAGAGAAACTCTGTCTCAAGAAACAAAACAAACAACAGCAAACAAAAGGACAGAGAGAACTTTCTTACCCTCTTTCCAATGCACCCCAGAAGTTACATTTTGCAAGATATTATGCCTTTTTTCAGTCAGGATAGTGAATTCATCTGTCTGATTATCTCATCTAAGTCCCCAGATTTACATTGTGTATGTATGGTCTATATAGTTTTGGTACAGAATGGATTTGTGGATCTAGTTTCACAGTAAAGATACTAACCTCTGGGATTTTTAGAACATTTTACAATGTTATTAGAATGTTAAAGAGATAATACTACTAGAGATCAAATTTGTCACTATCTTTTGAAAACCTTTGTTTCTTTTCAGTTCCAGCTGTGGTTACATTGTAAATGAAACTTCGAACACTTTTACAATTTGTAACAAAGATTCTTCCAGACTTAAGTCAGTTTTTCTCAGTTTTGATCTATTGGTTGATCTTACTGATCACACTGGAACACTCCATTCCTGCAGTCTCACAGGAAGTATTGCTGAGGAAACTTTGGGTTGCATGGTAAATATCAGAAAAGAAGAAATATATACAAATATTTCTAATCCTCTTGTATATTCCTTCTTAAAACTATAGATTATTGCTGGGCAGTGGTGGCGCACGCCTTTAATCCCAGTACTCAGGAGGCAGGGGCAGGCGGATCTCTGTGAGTTTGAGGCCA
>NC_022013.1:38850433-38873205 GCF_000317375.1 Microtus ochrogaster | reverse complement strand
GGGAGGAGGGGGAGGGAAATGGGAGGCTGGGAGGAGGCGGAAACTTGTTTTTTTTTTCCTTTTCTCAATAAAAAAAAAAACTGAAAAAAATAAAAGAAAAGACCAGTCTGAACTACATAGACTGAGGAATATCTTAAATATCACTGTAGAACCTTCATCCAACAACTGATGGAAACAGAGGCAGAGACCCGCATCAGAGCACTACACTGAGCTCCAATGTCCGGCTGAAGAATGGCAGGAGTGAGAACATAAGCAAAGGGGTCAAGACCATGATGGGGACACCCACTGAAACAGTCTGCCTGAGCTAATGGGAGCTCACCAACACCAGCTAGACTGGGAAGGAACAAGCATAGGACCAAACTAGTCCTTCTGAATGTGATTGACAGTTGCATGGCTGGGGCAGTCTGAGGGGCCACTGGCAGTGACACCAGGATTTATCCCTACTGCATGTACTGGCTTTTGGAGAACCTATTCTCTTTGGATGGATTCCTTGCTAAGCCTACATATGGTAGGGAGGGCCTTGGACCTTTCCCAAAGCAATGTGCCTTGCCCTCTCTGGGGAGTGGATGGGGGGGGGGTGGGGAGTAAGTGGAGGGAGTGGAAGGAGGGGAGGGAGTGGGAACTTGGATTGGTATGTATAATGAAGAAAGATGGTTTTCTTTTTTAAAAAAAAAAGAAAAAGAAAAAAAATTCTAAATATGTATGTTTAAACCAAGAGGGCTTTCCCCTACCTCATTCTTTTGCCCTATCACAGGCCAAGACAGTTTCTTTTTTAACCAATGATATTGGGGAGCCTACGCGGGACCAAACTAGCATGGGTACCAGAATCTTCGGTACTAGTTAATCCCAGATGTATTCAGTTTGACAGCTAGGACTAGGCATCACAGATTTGAAATGCCTTGAAAAAGCTCATCTGGGAAAGATTGTCCCTAAATAGTGATTTCAGCCTTTGAGAGGTGGTTCCTCGTTCATGAGTGGACTTCATTGTGTATTAATACACAGATGGGCTCAAATTTGGTTGCTTACTGAAGAAGTTTTAGAGATGAAACATAGCTGGGGAAGCAGTTTCTGGGGCTATACTCTTGTAGAGTATATCTTACTAAGCCCAGCTTAATTTTAATGATACCAAAGTACGAGGAGATACATGATCAGCTGTCCTCTAATGCCCCTTTGCCATAGTTTTTTCTGTCACATTACAGCCTTCAAAGCAATAAAATTCATTCAGATGGGTTTAGGATATGAGCCAAAATAAACCTTCCTTTTCAATCTTTTTTATCTCAAGTATGTCATAGTGACAAATAGCTACAACAAATTCAAAACACTAACATTCTACACAGGTGAAGATGAGTAGTCTCATAAATTAGCAGAAATTTACTAGGTAAGATACTGAACAATCATATATTAGTAGACTTCATTTTCAATATATGTTGCCTACAAAAATATGTGGAGTTAAACACTGAAGCTAGAGTCTATAATCTCTTTACTTTACTACCTCCATTTTACAGTATATGGTATGGGATGAATTTCAAGGTCTGCGTTATCACAGTGGCATTTTCATGTGTATACTAATCATGACTGCATATCCTCTGTGTTGTTGACCTGCTTGAAACTCTATACAGCGTTTTTATATCTTATTACTCTATATTATTAATCACAAAATATAATAAGGTTCAGAACAAATTAAAGTATTCAATAATGAGTATAGTACTGAGGAATGGAGCAACTAGTCTTTATTATTCTACAATTAGAGGCATTATTCTACAAATATTTCCTAAGAATTATATCTTGACATGATTTCTATATGGATGCCGTCAACTCTAATGAATGAAGTTATAATTCACAACCTTTGAAAGTAAGAGAGCATTTAATATCATGACTTTCATACAATCCATTTTTAGAGTACACATTTCTAAGTGCAATATACTTCAGAAGCTAATTAAATATCATTCAGACTCCCTAGCCTATGCGTTAAATGTGATTTGCTTTATCAAAAGTTTACATAAGTGGCCTGAGTCTGAAAAACCAGGGGATAAAACCGGACTTGCTGAACATAGCGGACAATGAGGACTACTGAGAACTCAAGAACAATGGCAATGGGTTTTTGATCCTACTGCACGTGCTGGCTTTGGGGGGGGGCCTGGGCTGTTTGGATGCTCAACTCACTAAACCTGGATGGAGGTGGGCGGTCCTTGGACTTCCCACAGGTCAGTGAACCCTGATGGCTCTTCAAGCTGATGAGGGAGAGGGACTTAATCAGGGGAGGGGGAGGGAAATGGGAGGTGGTGGCGGGGAGGAGGCAGAAATTTTCAATAAATAAAAAAAGAAGAGGTCTTATAAAGTTCATAATATTTAGTAAGTGAGGCTTCCTTATATCAGTGAGGTCTTCACTCTTGGAAAGGATTAAGGTAGTTGTTTTAATTTTCAGTTGTTTCTCAGAAGCCAATGATTTTGTAGTAGTTTGTTGTTGGCTCCTAATTTCTTTCTGTCTTCTTATCTGGGTAAGATTTCTGCCATTGTGATTCCACAAAGGCCTTGCCATAACTGATCTGGTGTTGATACTGTGTCCATGCACTTACAGAATTATGAGTTAAGTGTCCCTCTGTAGACACTAATATTCTGCCATAATGTTTCATTAGAATCTTCCGAAAATGGATTATTAATAGGACATTGAATGAAAAACAGAAGTAAAAATTTTGGGGGTATTTACAAAATGTTTGATAAGAGAACAATTTGATTTTGACAAAAGATGAGCAACTCATAAATCCATGATTTTTATAAATAGGATAAAATTTGGTATATAAAAATTCATACTCAGCAGCCTCGAAGAATCATAGTCAAGATAAAATAGAGTGCACACGTCAATTCTATCACCTTCCTGTAATAAATTCTGTAAGGTATAGCAAAAATTGTGCATGTAAGAGACATTTTTTTCAGAGTGTGTTAGAAATGTTCATGAAAAAAGATAACTAGCATTAGTCAATGTAAGAGTGACTCATAAAATACATATACTGGTTGAAAGAAAAAAGAAACAGATTATAAGGGATTGACCTGTGTTTCAAAAATATCACAAGTGAGTCAATTTGCCTTCTTGTATCTTTCTTACATATTTGCCTCCTGAGTCGCTTGTTTACCGAATTAGAAATGAAAGTCAAGTGGAGTATTTTTATAAATTTTATTATTGATATATTTATCTCATCTATTAATTGAAACACAACTTATATCTTGTAAATGGAGACTTTCCATTTCCTTGCCACCAAGATCTAAATAATAACATACAAAATATATTAATTACAAACCTGTTTGGCCTATTAGTTCAGGTTTCTTTTTTTCTTCTTTTCTTTTTTTGTTGTTATTCTTGTTTTGTTTTTAGAGACAGGGTTTTCCTGTGTAGCTTTGTCACCTGTCCTAGAATTATCTCTTGTAGACCAGAATGTTCTCAAACTCACAGAGATCTGCTTGCTCTTTGCCTCTGCCTGTCTGTGCCTCCGGAGAGCTGGGATTAAAGGTGCGACTACCACTTGGCTTCAGTCTTCTTATTACCTAACTCTTACATCTTAAATTAACCCTTTTCTATTAGTCAATGTATTACCATAAGGCAGGGGCCTACAGGCAAAGTTCCAGCATTTGTCTCCTTTGGAAACTACATGTCTACTCTCTTTAAATATTTGTGCTTGCATTTCCTGTCTGGCTTTACTCTGCTGAACCATTGTCTGAAGCAGCATTATTCATTATCCAATAAAAGCAACACATACACAGAAGGACATCCCACATCAATACATTCATTTGTAACTTTGAAAACAAATCATTCTTGTTTTTCATAAATATAATATAAATATAAATAATTTATTGTATACACACTGCTAAACTTTGCTTCCAGGGATAATTTTTGTTTTATCATGAATATGAATTATTTTGCTCCTAAATGATAAAATCAGAAAGTGAATTCTATGCTGTGTCCTTGTCATGGAATAAAGCAATGCTTACACTTCCAGCTATTCTTTTGCTAGAATGCATATGGGAATAGGTGACAAATATCAATGGTTGAGATGTAACTAAAAAAAGGTGCAATCAGTTATATAAAATTACATTGCAATGGCTATCAAAAACTTCTACCAGGATAGAAGATTTGTCTTGTACAATATCTTCAAGGTATTTTATTTATTTCAGTGTCTTTGGTCTTAAAATGACCTTTGAGTTGAAATATTTATTATGTTCTAAGAGAGTTTAATTGAGAATTGTCACTTTCTAAAAGAGAAGAAAGATTAGATTGATTGCAAACTTTTTAAATAGATAATAATTAAAGGCTGTGATATTTTGAGTTCAATTTGACCTATACATCAATTATTAAGCTTTTTAAACATGTATTTATATGAACAATGTTGATGTTGAGCACACAGAAGCTGAAAATGAGTGCTAGTATTCAAATAACAATATTTTTCTTAATTTATCTAATGTGTGCATTTTATTTGCTTTGTTTATAGTCTTTTCAGACTATATCATTTAATATAGTATATCTTATAATATGCATAGTATAGTATAATATGAACGCATTACATGCACAAATGTGTTGTTAAGTGATTTTTTTAAAAGAAAACTAAATAAGTACTGCCTTTTGCGAATAGTAGAAAAGTAAATAAAATCGATTTTGGTAGCTAATTCTAAGGTCCCCAAATTCGAAAAATAATAGTGGAAAATAGTAAAGGTCACTTCAGAATACTATTAAATTTCTATTTAATGAAATTGAATTTATGTTTAAAGTAAATGTTGACTTCAAATTTTAATTTCTGGAGTTCCCTTGATCGCATCCTATATTGATGGAAAAATATTGTGTGTAATATCATTTATAGATAGATGCAGCAGGTTACAAGATTTTCTAATGTGCTTCAGAATATCAAGAGAAGGAATATTATGGAGATCCTAACAAGTAAAAGGTAGCTAATAAAGAATGTTCTAAAACAAATATGGCTAGCTTTATTATTATGTGGGAATGATAGAAAATGGAATCCATAAATAATCCCCCAATCTACTTTTTTTTTTGTAGTTAAATTTGATCTGTCTCCCTGCTAAAACCTTCTGGAAAGCTGAACATATTGATATAAGGGATGAGCTGAGTCACCTTTTCACTCTTGTTTGTTCTTTAAAGCAGTGAGAGACAGAGGAGAAATATGATCAACTTGCAGCAAAGAAAGGAGTGATGTTAACAGGTTCACCATCCTTCAGAAAGCCATCTTTAGGATTGCAGGGCTGGCTGCCTCTTCTCCTGTTGCTAAGCATGATTGGTAGTTCTAGACCATTAGTTGGCTTCAGGATTATAAATTTAAGAGTAATTGGGCTTTCAAACATGTTTCTGTAATCCTTGTTCATCACCATTTCCCAGTTGATCAAATATCTAGAGGTAACAGAAAAAGTCTACATGAAATCTATGCCCAGCTAGGCCGTTTATAGATCAGATTTAAAGGAAGAACCTCAGTCCCTTAGTATTTAAAATGGGCTTCAGTTTTAACTGTAGATTATTTCTCATTGTGAAATTATTTAGCATAACTTCCTGTTATGATAAATACAGATTTAATATAATAAGCTTAATGTTTCATCAGGGCTGAAATTAGTTTCTAAAGTACAATTATCTATCCTCACTTAAATCCAGTTTTAAAAGTTGTGTGGTGAAGGCTGGGACAATACCCTGTGCGGAGTGGGAGTGACAGACTGTCAGGTAACATTGTGCAGTTTGCAGGTCTTAATGGGCTGTGTGACTGATGATCACAGGCGTAGACTCTTCTTTCAGAGAAAGATTTAAACCTGAGTAAAGAATGCACGGAAGAAAACAGAGACAAAATGAAAGGGTGGGACCTAGAGAAGAGGCAGGAAAAATGTCTCTAAGGAGAAAGTGAAGACAGCAGGAGGTGGAAATGAAGAGTTCATCTAAATATTTTAAATTTCTGATTTCTTTACAAAACAGATTTTTGTCTGTTTGCGTCTTGATTTTTTCCCCACTTTAATCCTGTCTTTGTTTTTCTTCTAGATAAAGGAAATTGGAAGTGGTATTGGATTGGTAGATAGTCATTATTTTAATAGCCAGAAAAGTGAGTAATCATCTATGCTTCTCTATGAAGACTTTCAGATTGCTGCTTTTGGAAACTTGACTTTAATGTAGAGAAAGGCAGGCGGAATGGTACATACAGAGGTTGCATTTTTATTTACTAATAGTGATCTACTTTTAAAACACTATGGAAAAATGCAATCTCTGTAATGTTATGAATAGTGTACACCATGAACAATGTGTTGTTAGGTGAATTTTTTTTATCATGAAGGTATAGCCTTATAAAAACCAAGCTGGCTACAGTATTACAATCATGAGTCAAGATAATTTCATATGCCGGGCGATGGTGGCGCACGCCTTTAATCCCAGCACTCGGGAGGCAGAGGCACGCGGATCTCTGTGAGTTCGAGGCCAGCCTGGTCTACAGAGCTAATGCCAGGACAGGCTCCAAAGCCACAGAGAAACCCTGTCTCGAAAAATCCAAAAAAAAAAAAAAAAAAGATAATTTCATAGGACCAAGATTATGTGTTTAATACACTAGTGATAAAACAGCAACAACAAAAATGACAACAACAAAAACATAATGGGGCACATGGCAATAAATGGAATTAGTATTTCCACCAAACAATTCTGGTTACTGGATTAGTGACAGTGAAAAAAAATTTTATTGAAGGCCACATCAGACATATAAAATATGATTCTTTATGTACTACACATTTTAAACACAAAATAGTTCTATCCAATAAACCCCTCCCCCCAAGGAAAAACAGGTATTTGGCTATGCCTTGGTATTTCTCCACTAAAATCCCTATGAGTTACTACATGGCCTTGAGAAAATTCTTTGTTAAATCAGAGTAAATGACTTGGGAGATTTAACAACCCAGTGTCGTATCAGTTTCAATTAGATAATTAGCTCTCACAAAGAGCCTCTGGAGAGAGAAACATAGGTTAAGCACATTTAATTGAGGAGAAGAATGAATGGGGATGGAAAGACTTTTCAATATCATAACCATTTTCCTTTTTTTAATGCGAATGGGAAGAATGAGGGGGCCACAGAGTGACTTTGGCTCTAGTAGTAAACAGGTCAAAGTCAGCACAAGAGAGGGAAAAATAGCCTACTTTCCTATTCTGTCTAGATTGCCCCTGAGATAGATGCAATCTATTTATTTAATATCCTTATGCGACAGTGAAATATGAAAAGTGGCTTGCTAGAAAGAGAAATGAGCAGTCATATGTCAGTAGCAATAATGTAACATTGAGAATGGTGTCCTTTGTACTTGCTGAGGATAATTAGATCTCAAATACTTTTGGAAAAAAAGTAAGCAAAAAATAGCATATATCAGTTTTCTTTGTGATTTTTCTCATATGTTCCAGTAAACATAAAAAAGGAAAGAATGTTTTACCTTGTTTTGTAAAAGACTATAATTCCAATTTCTAGCTTTATTTTCTATATTCCCAACTAAGTAGAGAGAAAAATGTTGGACGTCATATATGAAACACATCGTGACCTCTGACAGATTAAAAAGAAAAAAAGTCAAGGACCTGAGTAGTTGAGCAATATTATGGTGGTATGTTAATCAGGTCTTCTTTTAAAATTTAATTATTTCATTTTTTACTTCTACTGAGAATAATTTGGTTCCTCATATAATATATCCTGATCGCAGTTCCCCCTCACTGTGCTTTTCTCAGTTGTTCCACCTTTTCTCAAATTTGATTCAAACCCCTTTCTGTCTCCACTGGAAAACAAATAGACTTTTAAGGGATATTAATAAAATATAATATAATAAGATAAAACAGAAACTAATACATCAGAATAAGACAAAATAAAAAGAAAAAAGAGCCCAAGAAATGGCACAAGAAACAGATAAAGACACAGAAATTCACTTAGTTACAATTTCCTCTTCCCATCCCTCCCATCAAACCCTCACAAACACTCCTCACTCCCTGCACTTTTTCAAATACATGACCTCCACTTTCATTGTTGTTCTGTATATGTATGTGTGTATCTATATATTTATGCATACTTTTATATATATATTTCTTAATGCATAAACACATTGTGTTCTGCCTATATGCTGTTACTTTCATTTTATGTATGTCTTCATGACTGACCACTGGTATTGGATAACCAATCGGTGTGCTCTTTCCTGGGGAAGACTATTTCCCCAACTCTCAGCATACCCTCGTTGCCCTTAGTTCTTTCTCTAGGGTTGAGGCCTCTTCTGTCTTCTTTATATGTCTATCATTGTTTTTCATGTTCAGCTTTTATTTAGGCAGTCATGTTAGTGAGACTTTATGTGCTTATTTCCTGACATTCCTAAGAGGCACAATCTCAGAACAAACTCGGATCCTCTGGATCTTATAATCTTTCTGCCCCTCTTCCACTTTTGTCCCTGGGCCTTTAGTGTGCAACTGTACCATAGATTTTATCTGTTGGGACTGTGCTCCACAGCTTTGCATTTTGCTTTATTATGTTTTTTGTTTTTTTGTTTTTTTGTTTTTTTGGTTTTTTTTTGGAGTGCTTTCCCTCTGTTGCAAAGAAACTTTTTGTTCTGCTTTGTTTTTCTGATGAAATGAGTAGAACATTTATCTCTGGGTATAAGGAAATATATAGAATGTAGTCTGCTTTTTGACTCACAGATAGACTAATTGTTGTAGAAGCTAAACATCTTTTAATATTCACAGGTGTATTCAAAATGAAATCTGAAAATACATACTGTATTTTAAAGACGAGTTCAGATGTAAATGTGAAGAAAGTCACTGTGATGATCCAATCCGTGACGCGCAGGGTGACGATGCCACAAAGAAAAATAATGCATACATTAGGTCTCTCCTGTTTTCTGTTCATTCCTGTTTTCTGTTAGGCTACTAGTTACTTTTTTGAGCTAGTTTTGTATTTTAAGAGGAAATGTAAATATAGTCATCAAAGAGTGAAATGAAACACCAATTAATTTAACTTTTCAAATGCCAAGTTGATTGATGTTTTAAAGTATAACTTGAATCTTAAAGATAAACATCATTTTTAGCATTATTAGTTTAAATTTTGTGGTATAGTGAATCTTATGAGAATATTATGAACATTGAAACCTGCACAAAATTTTCTATGCTGATGTACTGCTTTATAATATATGCCTGAAAGACTTCTATTTAATTAGCCTGTCACATGTAAGAAAATTAAGAATCTATCATAACCATTAAGCTGTGTTTGCATTTTGTGATAAAAATATATCATGTGGTTCTATAAACTTAGAAATGCCCCCAATTATATGGCATATGACTTAAAACATGATTATAGTTTATTGATGAAATCTTAGTTTTTAATTAGAGGTCAATACTTACCTCAGTAAATCCTAATTCCAATAAATCAAATACTGGTAAAACATACTGATATTCAAATTTAACTTTTAGTTTGCACAGTAGTTTAGAATGCTACTAAATACATTCCGGTCAATTATTAAATTTTTATAGTAAAATGGAAGTTAACTCTTATTTTTAAAACAAAAATATAGACAAATATGATATATACCTTCAAATTAAATAAATTATAGAAAAATTGTAGTGTATGCATTTCTTGTGGTATCAATTAGGATTTTTACATGCTAAGCTACATCCCTGACCCCAAGAATAGAATCTCAAAAATCAAACAAAAAGGAAATATATCATGAAATATTAACAACTGAGCTGCTTTAACCATACAAAGGATTGATTAGATATGAAAACCTTAGGAAGGCAACCACAGAAATGGCAGACAGATTGAAAATACGGAAAGCAGTTAGCAAAAGAAAATACTTATAAACCATTGAGAATTAAAAGATCTGAACCTTGAAGATGGACTCCAGTGGCCTCTTTTTCTCATGTATGGGACTCATTCATCAGCTGCTGGAAAGCTGAAAGCTGCAATTAACTACTGCCAAAATAAAAAAAAAATGAAGGTATTCAGGTCAAAATGATAATGTGAGGGGAGTAAAGAAGAAAAAGGAAGTCAAGGAGAAGTCCCTGTTGTTTTCTCTCCAGGTTTCCTGCTGGGGCTGGTATACTCACTCTCACAGCCCAAAGAGGGACTGACTTCTGAAAGAAAAAATCCATTAGAGTCGAGGCTCAAGATCTCATACTTAATGTGGAAAAGAATGAGTCTGAAACCAGAGCAGTATTTAGCAACTGGCAAAACCCCGTATCCTTGAAGTCAAACTAAAACTTTAAATCTTCACTCCCTAAGGACATTTTCTGGAAGGGCAGTTTTATTATCTTTTCTAACTTAAGGGGACACTGTTTCTAGGAAATCTGAGTTGTCTGAATAGATATAGTTTTCAGCTCAGTTGTTCCTGGTCCTGGGTAATAATCTATGCGATTCTGTTTTCTCTTTAATAATTTTATTCCAATTTGGTCGTCAGTGTTATTATACTTCAGCATTGCTTTTATCTGAATGTACTTTCACCGTGTTGTGAAGCAGAGATACAACTTTATATATAGACTTCCTGGATAAATAGACCATTATCTCAGAATCAAACACTGACTAATGCTATGTTCCTGTTTCTCTCATCTATATCTAAGGTCAAATAATTGTAGATATATTGGATTAAAGTTATTCTGTTTGCTTTATCAATTCTCTGCACTATCTCTACATTTTTTCCTCAAATTATGTCTCCTTTAGTAAGAAAAATTTCAAATGATGCAATTCATGTTAAATTTTTTATATTTTATCTTGAAAGTTTCTTGCATTCTCATTTTTAGTGTATTATTTGGTCATATGAAAATCTAATACTTATTTACTGAACCTCATGGATCCTGTGTTGGACTACTACCATTGCGTCATTTCAGGAATTACTTCTTCATTTGCATTCAAACTGAAAATTCCCCATGACTTCTATTACTTTATCTCTTTCTTCTTCATATACATGGATATTGCAAAACCCCCATCCATAAAAAAGCAGCTAACAATATATTCTACTATCTAATTTGTTTAAATTAGCATCTTCCAAAGTAAACAGCAAAATAGGACAGGTTCTAAATTTTTGAGAATCAAGGTCATACAGATCCTGCTCCTCTCTGCCAGCTGAAGTTTCTACCATTTTCATCATAATTAAATTTAAAAAAGACAGATCCCACATAATTATTCACGTTATTTGCTTGTAAGCAGTATTAAACATATATCATAATACATAACTATGATTCCAAATTCACGGTTACTATTAATTACCTCTGGTCAATTTTTAAATCCGTGCTCTATAGCTAACACTGGGATTTAGTAGTATCCTTTATGCACAGAATATTAATTCTAGGTCAGTGGTTCTTACTCAGCATTTTATATCCTCCACTTGTGCCATACTCTTGTTGTAAATCAAGTTGTAGGACAGCGCAGGCTCTTTGATTGAGTAGGTCTGAGGTAGGACTAACAGGCCTGCGTTTTTAACATGCTGAAAGGAGCTGTCAATGTTACTGCTCCAAAGATCCCTCTTTATGAGTCACTGGGAATGTAGTGCTTTCATTGTTGGTACTACACCTCTAGCTCCTATGTCTATTCCCTAGTACCCTCCTATATTCAACCAGGTAGTCTGAAAATTAAGCAGCAGAATTCTTAAAATCTCATGGATTTCTTCTGTCACTCTATTTTGAGTGTTTTTCTAGAACTCGGGATTTTTTTCTCGCTAATTTCCTAAATTTTATCAATATTTCTACATGAAACTCCCATACTAACATTCATTTTTTGGGTTATATGTGATATTCATGCAGTGCATTTTGATCATAATTTGCTGCTCCAGTATCTCTAGCTTTGGCTTCTGGGAGATCTTATACTTAGTTTGTGAGTCACATTGAGTGGTGCATTTTCTTTTCCTTTACAACTATTTTATTTTCCCGCGCTACCAATAATGTCATTTAGGCTCATTTAATGTTACTCAGTTGTAGAACCAAAACTGTTTTTTTGAAGATGACTGATTCTTTTCATTGAAGAACAGAGATATGGAGGCTGAGTGTCTGTTATACTCAGATGATAGTGTTTCAGTGTTTTGAACTCTCCACAGTTGACAAGTGGTCATGTAAGTGTTGTATGATGCAAGTATTCCAGTGTATTTTCCAATCCAACATTTGTTTTTAGGCTAAACATCATTTATTTTATAAATGATAGTTTCTGTAACTTATTTTACATTTTTCTTGAATTACATGAAATTGGTCAGTAGTATGAGAAGTTAGAATACTAAACAAATTCAAATATACACCAAACAGTACTCTTGCTCTCAGTCTAGATTTTATATTCTAGAAATTAGCAAACATATAAATTAAAATATATTAATTTGTAATCATATATGATGTTTTTGGTTAGGCCTGCATATGAAAATACATTTTCCCAAGTCTATACCTTATAATAATGCAATTATGTTTTTCTTAGTCTATTAAGACTACTTACACAATAACAGAGTATCTTAAACACCTAACATTTCTCTCAGTCCTGCAAGCTTAGAGGTGTGAGATCAAGGTGTTAAATTTAAAATCTGTTGTGTGCCGGCAGTACAGATGGTTATTGCCTAGCTATGTCCTCAGAGAGAAGAGAACAGATAGTAAATAGAAAAACTTAAAGCTGTGTTTGCTCTTTTGTCGGTCACAATATTTCATTTTTTGAACTAGAATTTCCTGGGCCGAGGCTGGCCTTGAACGCACAGGACAACCAAGAATAACCTGACAGAAAGATCACTCTGTGCCTCCTGATAGGTTATGGTACAACACTTGACTTTTTATAGATTTGTAAAACTCACCCATGACGTCTCCACTCTAATACCTCATTCACCACCCAAAGGACCTTTTCTTAACTTTTCCAGGTAAGATTTCAGTGTATAAATTTAGAGGAAAACCATATATGCAGTCTGCAACAGCAGCCATATCAACACATAACAAGAAAATAGACACAATTCATATCATTTCCTTCTCAGTCCATAGAAATTGTTTAAATTTGAGGTAATATCAACAGTATCATTTATGTGTTTTACATATTTTTATCTTCCATATTCACAGAAGTGAAAGATCAACCACTCTGGACATGCATAGTGTGGTCCCTAGGCATTTAAATGCAAATAACTGATGTGTTTAACAAATGATTAAGCTCTTCTAGTTGATCTCACTCTGAATTTCTGGAAGTGGGAAAGTATCTTCACACTGGTTTGTTTGCCTTGCTTAGCCCACTCAACCTGTTGTTTATCTGTATTAATAATTTCCAAAGCTGTAATTTTCTTAAGAGGGGAAATGCTAGCTGAAATACAATATTATTTTATTTATTTTTCTGTAGTAATAATCTTTCATGATTAAAGTAACACGTGAAGGTATTTAAAACACAAATATGAGACCCTTGCCCTCACTGATGCCCCATCTTCAATTTCTAAGGCAAGGTCTTGTTATGTTTTCCAGGCAGGTCTGGGTTTTATGCTCTTCTAATCTTACCTTCCCAAGTTTTGAAATTACAGTTTAAGCATCCTGTGCCCAGTGGAATACCTTACTTTTCAATGTCCCTCCCATTTTTTTTTATTTTATTTTTTTTTATTGAGAAAAGGAAAAAAAAAAAAAACAAGTTTCCACCTCCTCCCAGCCTCCCATTTCCCTCCCCCTCCTCCCACCCTTCCCCCCCCCCCTCTCCAGTCCAATGAGCAGTCAGGGTTCCCTGCCCTGTGGTAAGTCCTAGGTCCTCCCCCCCTCCATCTATATTTAGGAAGGTGAACATCCAAACTGGCTAGGCTCCCACAAAGCCAGCACATTAAGTAGGATCAAAACCCCGTGCCATTGTCCTTAGCTTCTCATCAGTCCTCATTGTTTGCCATGTTCAGAGAGACCAGATATATCCCATGCTTTTTCCGTCACAGTCCAGCTGGCCTTGGTGAGCTCCCAAAAGATCAGCTCCACTGTCTCAATGGGTGGGTGCACCCCTCGTGGTCCCGACTTCGTTGTTCATGTTCTCCCTCCTTCTGCTCCTCATTGGGACCTTGAGAGCTCAGTCCAGTGCTCCAGTGTGGGTCTATGTCTCTAACGCCATCCATCCCCAGATGAAGGTTCTGTGATGATATGCAAGATATTCGTCAGTGTTGCTATAGGGTAGGGTCATTTCAGGTTCTTTATCCTCAGCTGTCCAGGGAACTAACTGGGGACCTCGGCTTGGGCTCCTGGGAGCCACTCTAGGTTCAAGGCTCTTGCCAACCCTAAGGTGGCTCCCTTATCTAAGAATTGTGCTTCCGTGCTCCCTTATCCAACCTTCCTTTATCCCAATCCTCCTTTTTCCCCAAGTCCCTCCCATTTTTAAAGTGTAAAGATTATTTGAATTTCAGTTTTCCCAAGTTTATTTTTAAACTATGGAAATTTTTTTTCTCAATAAAAAAAACTATCATATAAGTATGTTTTAATAATTAGTTATATATCTATTTATGTAAAAAAGTAAAAATGTATATCTTAAAATTCTGCACTATAGGAAACAAAGAAATCATCTTATATACAACCTATGCACGGTTGCTTCCAAATTATTTTAACATATTTTCACACAATTTTTAAAAGTGTGCCCAGTAAAATTTAGTTATCTGTTAGAACTTCAGCTTTTTCTCAATGCAATATATTATGGAGATTTAATAATTATTTTGATGATAAAACATGAATCTTCTGAGCTCTGAAAGAGCCTAAAAGGAAATCAGGTTTCAAGACATATGGTCACTGGAAGGCTACTGCTTGTTTAACCAGACCTATTCAGAGGTAGCCTCAATCAAGTGCTACCTACATGATTCTCACTCAGATAATCAATTCTGAAATTACAAACCCCTTCTTACTTTTTGAGACCAGCTTGTCAAAGTTTTTATAATATTTCTGAATCAAAAAATGATTTTTTTTCAATTTTATATGCTCTCTGCCTCTGCAAGTCTCATTGGCAACATCTCAGATTACATGAGGATGAACTATCAGAAATATCAGTTGAATTGAAATAAGTTATTGAACTGGTTACACAGGACAATAGCTACTGGCACCTGGCCAAAGCTCTAAGATACACTGTGGATACTATTTTGCTCTGGTTTATTCAAAAAAAATCAGAACCTGTTTTTACCTGAATAAGGGCTAGGTTATTAAATTAAAATAATCACTCATTCTTCATATTATCAACAATTATTTTCTGAGGTACAATGGCAAACTACAATACAGTATGGTCAGTGATAAGAGAAAAGAATATAGTAAGTGCTAAATATGTGTAAGTTGCAGGTATAAACTACCAAATGTGGTGGTACTAAATCATTCTCTGTTGAATAAAGAACTGTGGCTCAAAAAAAAAATTCACCACCCTATAGCTAATAATATAACTTTTCCTGATTAGAGATTTTCCTGAATGCATACCCCCCCAAAAGGATATATCCATTTACATACACACAGCGTCATATGCAGAATATTTGGGCCAAATTAAAGCATTCTTTTTAATTATAAAGGCACTTCTCCTCTCCTCTCCTTGTTTCTCTCGCCTCCCTTTAAACACTCCAAGCCTCTTCTATTCTCCACTCATTCCTTCTCCCTGCTTTAAGTTCCTTTTATAAATAAGCATCTTAAAATTCCCAAAGTTATTTGCTAAGCTATCAATGATAGTTCTTTTGTGGAAGGAAGTGGTAGCAGAGAAACTTATGGTTAAGGAAGAGAAACAGGATTCAGCTTCTCAATTCCACAGATGGAACAAGGCTCACAGTGCAGGCAAAGGGGACAAATGCACTCTGCAACCTGTTTTCTTGAATATGCAGAGAAGTAGCAATGATGTCAGGGCAGTGCTGGCGATGCAGACAGATGTGTTCTGCAGCCCCTTTCCTTAAACATAAAGAGAAGCAGCAATGATGTCATGGAATGGCTGATGCTAAGAAGAACTTAGATATTTTAATTCAACATAAGTTTGTTCTGTTTAAAAACAACCACTGATATGTAAATTAAAAAACAATCAGACTTATTTGCTTTATAAATTTAAATCTTCTAAGAAAGGTGCTATATATATATGTATATGATGTATATTTGTATGTATATTTATGCACACATATGAATATATGCTTATGTAAGTGTACCTAGAGAGTTATTAAAAGAAAAATGAAAAACAGTGAATCCAGGAAGAAAATGTGTTAGGGAGTCTATAGGGAGTTGGATGTAGACAACAGAATTGAACAGACACCCAGCTCATTATATACATGCATGAAATTCTCAAATAATAAGTAAAATCCTTATAGACTTACTCAAATAAAAATATACATTTGCTGAATTTACATTGTCATACTATTGTGGCCAGATTATAAGATGTTCCTTTTATGCACTGTGTCAGGTGTAAGAATGACATTATCAACAGTACCTTGAGCAACTGAGGAGAGGGAACCTGAAATGACCCTATCCTATAGCCATACTGATGGATATCTTGCATATCACCTTAGAACCTTCATCTGGCAATGGGTCGAGATGGAGACAGAGACCCAAATTGGAGCACCAGACTGAGCTCTTAAGATCCAAATGAGGAGCAGAAGGAGGGAGAACATGAGCAAGGAAGTCAGGACCACGAGGAGTGCACCCACCACTGTGACAGTGGAACTTATCTATTAGGAGCTCACCAAGGCCATCAGGACTGGGACTGAATAAGCATGGGATGACACCGGACTTTCTGAACGTGGCGGACAATGAAGGCTGATGAGAAGGCAAGGACAATGGCACTAGGTTTCCATCCTAATACATGAACTGGCTTTGTGGGAGCCTAGCCTGTTTGGATGCTCACCTTCCTGGTCCTGGATAGAAGTGGGAGTGATGGAGGAAGGTCATTGGTTGATTTAATAAAGAAGCTGCTTGACCTGATAGGTTAGAACGTAGGTGGGAGGAGCAGAATGCTGGGCGGAAGAGGAAGTGAGGTCAGAGACTCGACAGCTCTCCTCTCGGGGGGCAGACGCCTCAGAGAGACATGATGCTCCACTCCTGCGGGCAGAGGCGAGAGCTCTGCTCTCTGAGACACACGCGATGAAGCTCCGACCCAGGATGGACGTAGGCTAGAATCTTCCCGGTAAGCGCACCTTGGGGTGCTACACACAGATGATTAGAAATGGGCTAGTCCAGGTGGGAGAGTTAGCCTAGAAGAGAATGGGCCAAGCAGTGATTAAAAGAATACAGTGTCCGTGTAATTATCTCGGGTAAAGCTAACTGGGTGGCGGGACACAGCCCACGGCTCCCATTACTACATGGGAGGACCTTGGATTTCCCACAGGGCAGGGAATCTGGACTGTTCTTCATTCTGAAGTGGGAGGGGGAATGGAGTGGGGGGGAGTGGGAGGGAAGTGGGGGGAGGGGCGATGTGTGCGAGGAGGAGGAGGGAAATGGGAATTTTTTTTGCAACAACTAAAAAAAATAAAATAAAATAAACAATATGAAAGTCTGCTTTCCTAGAGAAATTGACCAATAGACATATGTTCACATACCAATATTTAAATAACTGTACTAAGACATGTTAGCATTGACAAAATTAGCTTTACAACTTTGTCCTCAGAGTGTTCATCAGTAAGATTGAATAAGCTTGCCTGAAAAATTGCTCATGGATTTTGAATAATCAGGTAGCAATTGCTAGCTTTCTCAGTCCTTAATTCAAATGTATTCAAAGAGTTCAGATCTTTGGTATTTCCGGTTCATGCACAATCAGATGTCCTGATGTCAGTAAACACAAGCAAGTTTAGTGTAGCTGCTTTAGAGGAATTCAACTAATAAACTACAAATGTATTGAATAGATAATATTGTAGAAATTTATTGAATTTGATATAATGTTTCTGGTTCTGCTCCTCTGTCTGAATCTAAATTGGATTTAAGAAAAATATTCTAAACATGAAATTCATCAACTTCATGAGTTTTTTAGTATTGTTAAAGTTGTAGAAGCAAGACTTGGGTGTTATTTAGAGCAATTCAAAGATGGTGAGCTCCAGCTTGTTCATTTCTGCTTAAATAGTTATGCAGTTAACAAATGGAAAATTATTGTATCCAGCTGTAACTGGAACGTACCTTAAGTGTTCTTTAATAATCCCCAAAATTAGATATACCTCCTAATTTTGCAATATAGGGAAATCCTGTAAGTTTTGGTGAATTCAGCAGAGGAGAGAACATGGGATGTACTCACTCATATTTGGTTTCTAGCCATAATTAAAGGACAGTGAGCTTATAATTTGCAATCCTAGAGAAGCTAAATAAGAAGGTGAATCCAAAGAACATATAGGCATCCCCCTGAATATTAACCTTCATCAGGCGATGAAAGGAGACAGAGACAGAGACCCACATTGGAGCATCGGACAGAAATCTCAAGGTCCAAATCAGGAGCAGAAGGAGAGGGAGCATGAGCAAGGAACTCAGGACCATGAGGGGTACACCCACACACTGAGACAATGGGGATGTTCTATCGGGAATTCACCAAGGCCAGCTGGCCTGGGTCTGAAAAAGCCTGGGATAAAACCGGACTTGCTGAACATAGCGGACAATGAGGACTACTGAGAAGTCAAGAACAATGGCAATGGGTTTTTGATCCTACTGCACATACTGGCTTTGGGGCAGCCTAGGCAGTTTGGATGCTCACCTTACTAGACCTGGATGGAGGTGGGGGTCCTTGGACTTCCCACAGGTCAGGGAACCCTGATTGCTCTTTGGGCTGACCAGGGAGGGGGGCTTGATTGAGGGAGGGGGAGGGAAATGGGAGGCGGTGTCGGGGAGGAGGCAGAAATCCTTAATAAATAAATAAATTAAAAAAAGAAAAAAAGAAAGCTCACTCTGTTTAGAGGTTGGAAAGTCTGTGTTTCACCCTGAAATAAGAAGGAGCAAATCCACATATTTGATTTCCTGAAATTAATATGACACCTCTTCTTTCATTGAAGAAGTTGACAGCTGGAAAGACACTAGGCATGAACCTTCAAGATCATTCAGCTCCTTATATTAAAACAGTGTTCCTTATCCCTTTAGCAGCTCTTTACACGATTTATTTCAGTTTTTTATTTTGTTATTTTTCATTTGCAGTTTGCTTGAGCCATGGCAATCCATTTGATCAGATACTTCTCTAATTGACAACGGTGTGTGTGTGTGTGTGTGTGTGTGTGTGTGTGTGTGTGTGTGTGCACTTAGGCTTATGTCTTTCAGCAAAATATGTCAGACTGCTTTTTTGACATATGATTTTAATTTTCTGTTTGTTTTGTATTATTTTTTACTACATTTTTACTATGATTTTTCATTGCATGCAATGCTACACTCTTTATTGTTTTTAATAATTGTATTATGAATACAGCATATTTCTTTTTTGTCAATTATATCATGATGGAAAATAAAAGTACTTCAATTTATTGACAGAACTTTTTGATTTAAATTATTCCTTGATATTTCTTTACAACTATTTGAGTTTGGTTCATGAGACAATAACAGAGATAAAGCTGTACATTTTTCCAATAATTTACAATTACTTGTCAATAGCTGAAGTTGTGATAGGCTAAATCTATTGTATGTATGAACTTTGTAAATATTTTTTCTTCTAAATCTTATAAGAAGTGGAATATTTTCATTTGCAAATTATATAGTAATCCATCTCCATAACTGGAGAATCCTTTGTTCTGACAGTTATTTTGTTGACAAGTAGCTTGACTCTAGGGATGTATCTAATTAACACATATAAGGTAGCATATGTAAACATATATGAATCCGTTTTATGTGGCATATAACAGAATCACAATATTTTGTTCTATCTGTATATTTAATAATAAATTTTACATGTTCAAAATCACTTTATTATAAATCAATTGTTCTTTTTCTTAAATATTTAAAACAAACATCAGGCATTATATCCAAAATATGGATTTTATATAAAAATTACAACACATTGAAGTCAAAATATATTAAAAGATGAAAATAAAGGAATATGTTTCTAAAAGATATTAAGGACTCTAGACATAGATGATAAATAATAAATCTGAGAATGAGGATATTTACAGTATCACTATTATTATATTCCTTCTTAGGGTTTTCACTATTTTTAAATTGATTTGACTATGCATCACAGCATATTTTTCTATAAAATATGTAAGAAACACATTTCACATTTTATAAAATGATGCAGCTAATAATAACTTTCCCTTATCTGATAAGAAAATTTTAATTGTTCCTGTGAACACCACTAAATTTTAAACATTGACTTTGAAAACTATTTATGTGATATGGAATAATGATTACAGAAATGTTTGTAGGAGGAAACATCACAAGGGAATAGAATCTCTGTGTTAAAATAGAATTTTTTCCTGTAATGTGTGAACATTGTTTTAAAGAAATGTTAAAACACTGCAGAAAGTCAAGAACAGACAGTTTAGCACAGGGTTTACAAACAGCTGGAGTCAATTCTCCTTATAGAATTTGATGATACTGTCTATGGAACTCTAAAAATACTAGATGTGGGTAGAGATACAAGAAGAATCAGAAAGATGCTCTTCACTGTATTTTAGTACCTTTTCTAGAAAACAAAGAAAAAACTCAAGTGGGATCCTATCAAGTCTATCTTTTTTATAATAGCTTTTCTTAGTTCTAGATCTATAAGTGTTAAAAAAATACGTTTTCCTTATCTAAGGAGGGAGAAAGGAAGCAAAGTAGGAAATAAGAAAATAAGAAAGGAAGGAAGGAAGGAAGGAAGGAAGGAAGGAAGGAAGGAAAGAAAGAAGAAAGGAAGGTTAGTTTGAAAGGGTTCAATTCTTATGCACAATATCATTGACTTAACTTCTAAGACCTGAAAAAGACATAAAAATTATTTGTAAAGGTTTTTCTCCTAGATGATATTATAGCTATATTAAATGAGGTATTATGACTTGCTTACAATATATAATACTTAAGGGCCTGAAACCAATCTTACCTTTTAATAAATACCATTAATTATCAAGCACTTCTTGGAGATAATTTTCTGATTTTGCTTTTGTAACTCTTTGTGTAGAAATCCCATTGATCCAATCTACCACCCTCCAGTCTATACTATGCAACAACCTCCATGCAGGTTTTTTGCCCTTGCAAGTTTATTCTCATTTTTCCAGTAAGTATGAATTATTTAATATTTGAGACTCACCAGCACCATTGTCTACAGGGATCCTTCCACTGCTTTTCCTTCAGTGTTATTAAAAGTCATGTCTTATCATTTCCTCCAGGCATTTTCAATGCTCATCAGCTGCCTTGGTATATTACTCTAAGAGGTAAGCATGGACTGTCCTTATACTCAAGTGTCATTTAATCAGATATGACTTTGCACATCCAAGAATCACACATATCCTTTTCTCCTTATATGATTTCCCTCTATCTACCAGACAGATCTCCTTTCTACCAGATTTGTAGGTTAAAAAAATTAGAAGCTATCTGCTGGTTGATTTCCCTCATAGATCAAATATTATTTTAATGACTTAGTCTACATTGAGAGACTAATTTAATTTTCCTAATGATACTAAAAATTAGTTTATTATATACACAAAATAAATAACAATCATCAAGCATGTTAATGTTGAGGTCTCTCCCAAGACTCTGGACCTCTGGAACAGTGATCAAGTCCTTGTTGCTTGTGCCAAGTGTCTGTGTCTTTGCACACTGTATAGCTCTGCTTCTCACATTACAAATACACTTGTCATTTATTTAATGAATTAATCAGTAGGAAAGGACACTTCTGAAAGGCAGGAAGAAATTGTGCAAAATGCATGGAAACCTGGGGTCAGTGTCTATCAAATAAAAATAAATCACATATATCCTTGTTCTTTACAAATGTCTAATAAATACAATCAAAAGACAAAGGGAGTATCTTATGTTAGTTATTTAATTGATCATTCATAGTCTGAAAAAACAATAAATACAATTAAAATTGAAATTGTATTATAACTTACATGTTTTCTAATTTTTAATAATAGCTTAAATCAAATTTTACTTTCAATACTAGCCAATTATAAATAAAATTAGTATAAATTAAAGCAATATGTTCATTATAGTATGAAAACAGTTATCAAATGTTTTATGTGTCCCAAGCAGCAGCTGTATGTGTTAGAACACTTTCAGCTATTGGTGTTAGAAGCACAGAGCTATTTATAAATGCTTGCATTAATAGGATATTGTAAGTAAGTGTTCAAAGATGCTTGGTGGCAGCTTTTCTGTCACCTAAACATTGATTATCTGTAGGTTTCAGCTGTTTTTTGTGACATTCAGTGAAAAAAGTTTGCCTCATTTTGCAATCTAAGCCTCCATGTGCTTTCTATTATTTACTACTTGTATCATAATTATATATGATTAATACATCATCTCCTTTTAAGAAGATACTATCTTTAGTATACCATTAGTCCTCAATTTTTCATGTAAAACAGCTTAACTTTAATTGTTCTAGCTCTAGAAATTGTTCATGCACTTTCCTAGTTATAATCAATGAGCCCTTATTGAGCAGCATTTAGGTATTAATCAACAGCAGAACGTTTGGTAGAATGCTGACCTTAGCAGAAAGACCAAAGGGAAGCACCAGGCACTCTATTGTTTGAAGAATAAAAGTTCAAAATAACTTTTAAGAATTAAATGCATCCAAACTGGCTAGGCTCCCACAAAGCCAGCACATTACGTAGGATCAAAACCCCGTGCCATTGTCCTTGGCTTCTCATCAGCCCTCATTGTTCGCCATGTTCAGACAGTCCGGTTTTATCCCATGCTTTCTCAGTCACAGTCCAGCCGGCCTTGGTGAGCTCCCAATAGATCAGCCCCA
>NC_022013.1:38822311-38850148 GCF_000317375.1 Microtus ochrogaster | reverse complement strand
GAAATGGGAGGCTGGGAGGAGGTGGAAACTTGTTTTTTTTTTTTCTCCTTTTCTCAATAAAAAAAAATATTGGGGTATGGAAACCTTGCACCTAAGTATGTGATTTATGTCTTAGTCTTCAATTAGATTTCATTGATCAATATGTCTTTTATGACAATATCATGCTGTTTTTACTCCTACAGCTCTGTAGTAAAACTTGAAATAAAAAAAAAGAATTAAATGCATAGGATAGTAAATTACCTCAAGATCATGTTCTAAATAAACACTGTTATTCTTTAGTCTAAGCAGAGTGTGAGCAAAGGCAGTAAGCACAGATACAATCACTGCAGACTCCGCCCATGACTTCTTGTAATGAATGACCTTTCCATTTTTTGTCCTTGGTTAGGACCCTTATTACTTAAGGAAAGCCTCCTTGGAGAAGATTTCACACTGAATGGGTTAAAACTGAATAAGAAAGAGTAAGGGAAAAGTGCAAGGGGGGAGCAAGCCACGGTAGTTTCCCCTTATATTGAAACACTATATGGAATTAAACGGAGAATTAGAGTGTCTGAATGACTACTGGCCCACACCTTCTTCTAAACTAAGAGGAACTGAATATTTAATATACAAAACTATCTAAATATGGTATAGATAATATCATTTACAAAAATGAAGTGGGCAAAAATAACATAAGAATAAATAAGATCTAGTGAGATTGGATTAACTCTCCATATGTCATGCACACACACAATGAAATTACTTAATAACAGAATAAAGGCATTAGAAAATCAAACAATGTAATGAATCCATAAAAAAGAAAATGACATATAAATGAGTAAGTATAAGTATAAGACATAGATAGAGGTAAGAATCAAGTTTAGAAATCACAGAAGCAAATCACCCCAATATTTCTTTAATATAAATACATAAATTTAAACTTAAAAAATTATTTAAAATTAAAAATATCTAAGGGGATTTTGAAAAATTTAGGCTTACAGAGAAAACATGGTATTTGATTAGTAAATTTTAAATAGTATTTTTTAATCCAGTACCAAGTAACCTAGCATGTTGATATACTACAAAATATAACTTGCAAGTCAAGAACATTCAAGCTCAAAAACCACACACAAGTTTTCAGCTACAAAATTAATAAACAAAATATTTTCTGTTTGAAATATAAATTATTTCCTAGATAATGATATTTACACACATAAAATGTCCATGAAGACATTGACATAATGAAAGTTATTAGCCATAAAATACAGAGTTAAATACAGAAGTAAATCTAAGTAGAGTGAAGATATAATACTGCTCTAAAAGTTACAGGGGGAATAACAGAAGGAACATATTTAAAGTAAATTTAAGTTATTAAATTTATGTTTATAATGCTAAATTGTTTTTGAAAGGCCACTGTGTTTTAAATGTAGTGTTATACAAATTAATACTCGAGACATTCCATTGTCCTTTGAGTCTTCAAGAAGATTTTTAGCAGTGCATAAAGAGCAACAGATGCAATCGAGGAAATTAAGCAACAAAATACTCTATATCAGACTTGAACTTAAGTACAAGCATAAATAATACATGAAGTACTTTATTATAAAAAAAATGATGTGTGTTTTACTGCTCTTTCAAAGAAACAACCAAGTGCAGAAATAATGAACTTTCGTCCTACCCACACTAAGGTTCAGAGATATTTGTTTCTAAGGGAAAACACAGTTTATTTGAAAATGGGCAATTTCAGAATTAGAGATTGTATAAGAGAAGCCTAGAACATGTTTTTATAAATTTAAAGAAGATGGAGATATTGCTCAGTGGCAGAGCTTTTGCCCAGCCTATGTGCAGTTCTGTGTTTAATCATTAGTACTACAAAAGCAAACAAAACTTAAAGAATAATGAAATACTTTATAAGAACCAAAGTTACAGGTCTGATTGAGGAGGTTATTTTGCAGTAAAAATCTGTAATTCAATAAAAATAATGTTTTAAACAGTTTGGAAATAAAAATATATACGTGTGTGTTTGTAGCAATTTTAAATGTTCTTAGAAAATAATTTTAATAAGCAATAGCCACATTAATTAAAATAGGTCATGGTAAATTAAAAGAAGAATGCTCAGTTATTTCTTCTTTCTATATTCTACAAACAAAATAAGTGGGACATATATGAATGAAAGAAAGGTCAATAAAGTTTAAGAAAATGAATGAGAATTTTAGAACATAACAATCTTGTATCTATAAGTGAGTAAATTAATTGCTCAGCAATGACTTGCAATACTTACACGGGGAGAGTAGTCTAGGGAGTAGTGAGGGAAGAGAGAAGCTACAACAATGTCAATTGCCACTTGTCATACTTGACTTTTTTTAGTTCCTTAAGTCCCTGCTCCAGAATTATTTTCTAATTCTTTTAGCACATTTGAATTTCTGCTTGATCTGAGCCCCAGTAGCACTTATATAAATTGTATATCTTATTAATTGTTTCTGAGTTGGTTATTAGGTAAATTAAATTATATATCTTATTAATTGTTTCTGAGTTGGTGATTAGGTAAGTTCTCAAACACTTGACAGCCTCCTTATAAGAAAACAGTATTTTTAGAAAAACCAATTTTCTTCTGTTCTTGAGATTTTAGCTCTTTCAGGGGGTATCCAAACTTTTGAAATTGTGATACATTGATATTTGCAAAGTTTATATGTGAGATCCTTAACATGAATCATAAAAAAAATCAGTCTTAAAATCTCATAATATTTATCTACGCAGTGGCGGCTCATGCCTTTAATCACAGCACTTGGGAGGCAGAGGCAGGCAGATCTCTATGATTCAAGGTCATCCTGGTCTACATTGAGCTAGTTCTGCGACAGACTCCCAAGCCAAAGAGAAGCCCTGTCTTGAAACCCCTCCCCCCATAAAACCCCGTAATATTTTAATTATTTCACATTTTTGTTCTGGGTAACATATGTATGCCTGGAACTATTAGGCTGCAGGTTGGGTACAACTATTATAGAGTTTTGACTTTTCAATGTTTAACTACATTTCTCTCCTTTCGTGCACTTCACAGACTACAAGAGTCTTGGCTGTTAAGATTTTAAAAGCTATAGTATTTTGGAACAACCTAATAAAATGCTGTACCTTTCCCCTCTTTCAGTTTCCTACAATTTACTTTAATGTAGCTTTTCAGTACTTATGCATTTGATCACAATACTTTGCCCATGTTAGTTATCTACACTAATTTTCACAACAACTTTGAGTAAATGCCTATAATTATCCTAATTTCATAGTTAGGGACACAGATACCCAAAAGAAGTTTTCCAGAGACCGCAGATGAAAAGAATCCTGCTGTGTGATTCTTAATTTCTCCAGACAAATACAACTTCACATAAAAATTGTGAGCACAGTCATTTAAATGTTCGTATTGAAGAAACAGATAAAAAGCATGAGAAGAAATAAGTTTCACATGAATATAATCAACTAGAATCTCACTCTTTAGATGAGATTGGAGCCATCATTAAATGCTACTACTAGATGCAATATTCAAACATTTTAGATGCCAGTCTAGTGATGTATTACAAATGAAAAGAAGGAAATTATTCATGAATCTTCTAAATTATTTATCAGTTTTGGAATGTTCTTAATGAAATGGATGCATTTCTAGTATCTAAGTATGAATTTTCAAATGTGCTTTAGTTTCACCTGTGAAAAATACACAGTTCTAATGAAAATCACAAATATCAAAACCATATCACTTTTAAAGATATATTTTAATACTCTGTTCTGTATTTTAAATATATTTTATTATTTGAGAATATTGCACAAGATATTATCATCAGATAGACCCCCTCACTAACTTCTTCCTGATCCATCCCCATTTACCTACTTCATATCCTAACTTAAAGTCCTCTCATTTTTCGTTGAATACCTCTTCAAGACCAGCTTGATTTGCCTAAATATTCCAGGGTTTAGGGCCATCATTGGGATTATGAAGAATCCACCAGGAGCTGTACACTTAAGGAAAACTAACTTTTCTGTGGGAACAGACACAGATGTGAGACTGTTCTACCTTGATTGGAGGACAGAGTTTGAATTTAGTTTTGTTCTCTCAAAGTTGTTGACAACAGGTGTTGCTACAAAGAAGAGATTCTGACCTAATGTGTAGTTAAATAGTATTTTGTGTGTAGAGGTGACCACTCCTCACCTGGTCCAAAGGTCAGAGAATTTAAGTTTATTCCTTTTATCATTTTAATGAAGTCTGTGGCCTCACCCCTCCCCTTTTGAAGTGAAGTATTTAAGTATGTGCAAAATAAACAAGGGTAATTCACTATCTACCAAATATCCCTCCTGATGCTGTTCTGTGTTTATATCTCTTATTTCTATTATACCTCCATTTCTTTTGCTTAATAATTCTAATCCTCACACTCTTACTCTGGTACATACAAGTTTTGTCAAAGCTGGTGTTTGCACATTTCCTCTCCTAGTACGTGTGAAATATCAAGAGTAGATCTGTTACTGGTGAGACATGACAGCTACCTGTCAGACCCACATACTGGAATTTTGTGTAGCTTCATCTTACACAGGTCTTGTACATGATGTTAAAGTCACAGGGAGTTCAACTGTGCAACTGTATCATTGACAAAAAAAAAATGGCATTTCATGTCGAAGTCCTCCACCTCTTCACCCTTTTCTATATTTACTGCCATTCATATCAGAAGGTTTTTGATTAAAGCTTAATATAAATTTTCTCTATGGGTATAAAACACAATCATTTATAGGGCAGATAGACTCTGTGAAGTAACATACTTTTATCATGAGCAAATTTTTCTGTTTTTGTAAAGAGGGAAAAACATAGCAATTTTTATAATTGTCTTTTCTGTGAAATCCACCAGTGCAAAATATATAAATTCACCAAGAGTTATTGGCAAAATTGTTTTTCTAAGAAGATTATTTCCATTTTTACATCTACACAAAAAACCCACAGTTCATAAATGTAATATAAAAGAATGCAATTTACAGCAGATAATGTTTTTCTAAAGTTTTATAACAAAGCTATAAAGCAAATTTTTCATATGAAAGAAAATATTCTACATATCATGGCAAAATACTTACAGAATAAAGTTCAGTATTAGTATTTTGATTTGCTGTCTATAACTTTCAGCAAGGGAAAAGTACAGCTTTTTTTCTTAATCAAAATTTGTTTCATTTTCTGTAGAACTGCACTATCATCTGTAGTTTATTTAATATAATTATATTATTCTGTCAAAAATTCTGACAACATACCCCAGAACATTTTTCAAATTTTTTTGAGTTGAAGCTGCAATAGAGTTAAGAATTCATTAGCCTTTCTTTGTGCTTTGAGGAGGAGATGTACGGAAGTAACATTCTATTCATCTCTCTTAATGATAACAAACTACCAAAAAATAGAAAGTTTATAAAGGATCCTTTGGAAGTTTTTTCAGCTGGACTTTGACTTTTGAAATGTAAAAGTAGCTCCAGAAAGGATCACCTACAGTGCTCAGTCTTTGAAATTTAAAGCAAACTAAAAATGTAAAAAATGTATTCGGCTCATACTCTTTCTTTCATTTCTCTGATATCTAATGATAATACTTTTGATGTTTATTATCTTTTATATTGTAGTCTCTCTCTCTCTCTCTCTCTCTCTCTCTATATATATATATATATATATATATATATATATATATTCATACCTATGAATAGAATAATTCAAATGACAAGTGTTACAAGGGCAAGCATATAAACATTAACTAAAGTAAGAAAGGAATTCTTTTTATAGTGATATTTTTAAATGTAGGCAAGAGATTCGAAGAGCCAGGGCAAGATGTAGGATTACAAGACAGGAAGAATACCAGTGTTTTAACCCCTTAAATATGAAGAAAAAAGAAACAAAGGGCATGAAACTATGTTCTAGCCAGAAACTGAAACATGATCTCATTGGCATGGCTATAACTTCAGGGATACTGCAAAAGAGAAAACCAGCAACATGAAAATGAACAAACCAGTCTGACATAAGACAACTTGACATAAGACAATAAGACATAAATGACATATGACAACTTGAATGGTTAAGTTTATTTTTCTTCTGAGAAGTACACTCTATACTGCAGTCATTACATTATGGACATATTTTCCCCACTGAACTGGGGGCCTTCTGTATGCCTTAGGAGAGTAAATGTACTGATTGCTATTTCTTTCTTAATATCTATTGCACAGTAGGGTAGCTTATGGGGGTTGTTTTTTTTTCTTTTTTTTTTCTTTTTTTTTTTTGGATGACAAAAGTTTATTTTTTACTAGAGGTAAAGATGGAAAAACAGGCAGACTGGGAATCTTGAAGTCTCTCACATACATTTTAGAGTGGCCGTGTTCTCTGTCTCCCAACCTGTTCTCTATGCATACATTCCTGCTATCTTCCTCTTATCAGGGCACCTGTTAGATCATAAAACATTATTCAATATCTTTATATTATTTTTGAAGTTAGCATATATTTACATTGTTTCTCCCTTAACTTTCTTCCATCCAAAACTTCCCATGTATTTCTCCTTGCCATCTTTCAAACTGCATTTTTTCATTAAGTTTTATTATCCACATTATGCATACACATATGTATTCATAAATATAATTAACTTGAATAGTTGCTGATTGTTTTGTTTGTGGCTTGCTTTTAAATGTGGGTGATGAGTATTTAAATTACAGGTCTCATGCTTTTGGAGCAACGGTTCTTGCTCACTAAACTAACTCTCCAGGCCCCGATGATAACTCTAAATAGCATAGTTATAATCATTAGCACAGATTCTCCACAAACTTCCAATACATAACACTGTGGAATAATGCAAAACGTGGTTTTGAGGATGTTTTTTTCAATTAATAAATAAAAGAAACCCTCCATATAAAGGTAGTACTTGTCCTTTATCATTTTATATTAGTCACATGTATAGTATGCATACAAAATTTTCTCTACTTTTAAGAGCAAAAGAACTTAGAATTTCAAGTATTGATCATTGCATGGAGTTTTTCATTGTCTTCATTAGCTTACAGTCAGGAATTTAATTAGACATTAAAGAAATAAAGCTATACCATGGTCTTGCTTAAGTCTTCTGTAATTCCCAGTAAGTGAATTTGACTTTTTAATTTCGTTCTCTCATTTGACATTCTATGAATTTTAAATGGGAGAAAAATCTTCTATTTATAATATTTTATGTGATAGCTGTTTTTATTAGCTTTAGAGTTGAACCAAGTTAGTATGTTGAAATCCAACAATATTTTAGAGAGTATTCTGTTTAAAAAAGTGGTTTACAAACTGACTCAGAATATATAAGTGATATACTTTGATGTGTGTGTGTGTGTGTGTGTGTGTGTGCATGTAATACTAAGTACTTTACCAGGGTCACAACTAGGATGTCAGGATACTGTTTTAATTTTTTTAACACTGCCACATAACTGTTCACACAGGATATGGTGCAATTGTACAAAGTTTTGTTTTGCTACCAAGATTAAACTATTTTTTCTTAAGTGTTTTGGATTAATTTCAAGATTCTGTTTAATTTTAAAAATTGTGAAGAAACTGATTCTCCTTTTCCCCAGTTTTATCATTGTTTATGCAGAGAAAATAATTTTAAAGATATTTAATTTGGTTTATGTGTGTATTTAGGTTATGTGCTTGTTTGTGTTAGAGAAAACACACAGACGTCACCAGTAATGGATTACAAGGTATTTGTGAGTCACCTGGCATGGGCGCTAGAACCTAAACTTAGTTATTTAAAGTAATCTTTTAAAAAAAATTAGAGTGAAATATATTACCTGCATTTTTACAATAGTATATTTATGTATTTTCTTGATCTTATTCTTCACTGATAAATCTGAGTGGCACAGACTCAATTAATCACATAATGAGACATTATATAGAATAAGGATATGATATCAGTCCTTGAATGGGAGAAGACCGTTGAAAAGAATTAAGTGGAATACTGCTTAAATAAGTTCATGGAGTGTACTATCATAGCTAATTTATGGATATTGTGGTATTTATTTATTAATACATTGGTGCAGGATAACTGTCACTGTAGTGGAGGTTATGAGATCCCTCACACAGGAATGGAGTTTTCTGATTGGTATTCTTCTTATCTTTTTCAGGCAATATCAGAATTGCAAGGGTTAGTTTAAGTCCATTAGGCAAGATTATTTATCACTGTCACTCATAGGGCAGTAGTCAATATAGACCTCAGCAGCAAACAAGGTCACAAAGTCCAAGGAGGAATCCTGGCATTGCTGTTTACAAAATTCTTATATCATTTGGTAATGACTGAAATAATATAAATAATAACTATCTTCAGTGACCATCCACTTTTCCCTACACACACACACACAGAAAGGAGTATTGCTAATTGTGGGTCAGGAGCTAAATTGTTTCTATTATTGAACATCATTGTTGTCAGATTGATTTACATAAAAAAAAACAGAGCATATCAGCAGTAGACCTCAGAGAGACAGGTATGCCCTCTGACATTTTTTTGGTTATTTTATATTTCTTGGAGATGAAACAACAACACCAATATGATACTAGATGAATTTCAGGCAGAGGGGAACATAACTAAATGAAGGCTACTTGGCATCGTTGCTGACTAATCTTGCACGACCAGCTTTCTCAGCTTTACATTCTCTAGCCGAGATCTTCAAACATAAAAGCTTTCAGCCAAATCTCAGTAATGTCTGTTTGCTCTAGCATCTATCTTATATGTTTATATTCCTCCTTGATCTTGTGAGTCTGTTTTTGCAAGGCAAAGTTTGAATGAGGGAGTCATTCAAAATCTGAATTGTCTTCCAAGCTCTTTCTGTAAATATTTCCATAGAAACAGAAGTAAATAAACCAAACTTCTAAGAAATTTCTAAGTTGAATACAAACTCAGCATAGTCTAGGTGAAGGTTCTATGAAGAAATGCCTGCATGACTGCTCTAACCAGACCCCAAGAAACACATATAGTCAACATAGGGGTTATTTACCTTACTCATGAGGAGCGCTGAATACAAGCAACTGAGAGATGGTTAGCAAAATGTGAGAAAAACAATTTAAAATTAACACCTTTCATAGGAGACTTTGAAGAAGGTACAAGAAAGCAGGGATTTTTTTTTTCTTTTCTGAGCTGGATATTGCCAGGAAACAGGCATGATTCTGCCTTTGTTTCTTTTTATCAATTCTTCAGGAAAAGAGAAGGGGTAAATATGAGGCTATTCTTTAAAGCACCTGTCATTTGTATTAGTCACAAGAGGAACATGTTTGGTCATTTTCTGTGTTTGAACTGTGTTGTTCTTGTCCAAATTGAATTCTGGTCATGACAAAGTGATCTAGCTTTTGTCTTGATTTATCCCAATCACAGGTTATACTAGTCTGGTGTTCATTTGTGAGGAGAATGTTGATGTCTATCAGAAGGAAAGCAAGGCTTATTCACGCTGGGAGGGCTTGTAACAACATCAAGAGTTGATAGGACTAGGCTAGCTCCCCAGATGTCAAAGCTGCTATTATTCACTCAATATAAACAGTAATTCAATATGTCACTGAGATGGAGTTTATCTCTGTCAGATGTTGGAACAACTTTTAGCATCCTGTTTATCCCTGACATTCATTATGTCATGTTTCTCAGGGAAAAGGTTTCTACTGCTTACCAGGATAAACAACCATCTCATTATTGACACTTTAAATGCTGATTGATGAGTTTTATGTGTTCCCAGTTTTATCGCTCAATCTTGATAAATATTTCCTCAGGACAAACATATCTGCACATCTTTTCACCCCTAGTACATTGACAAGGTAAACCTTTCTAAATAAACATTCTCTCCCATGATGTCATGCTCATATTTGTCAGATTATTTGTTCTCTTCACGTTTGTCTCCAAAGTCTTTTCTATGATACTCTTTCATATTGCTAAACTCTCTATATATTTATGCAAAGTCAGTTATATCCTGAGGGGATGTATCTTAATATAATTAAATACACTGTGAATGGTTCTCCATGAGGACATTTCAAGACCTCTTCTACCTCATTTGAAAGTCTTCAAAAGATTTTAGACCCTCTTTCTTTAAATAATTTCTTTGGTTTTAAACATAACTCAGATTTTTTAAAGAGTAATTTTTAGACAAAAACTCTAGCTAATTTATATGTTTCCTTCAGTGTATGTGTTTTGTTATGTGGATGGAGGACATTAGACCCTGATGGGATTAATATGAACCTTGCAATGATGGCTAAACTAGACTACAGGGTTTTTAATTTGGTAAGTAGAGAAGTTATACTTAATTATGTGAGGAGAGTTACTCAAAAAAAGTTAAGTGCACCAATCAATAATAGAACAAAAGCCAAAGCCAAGCAGAAGCTGGCCCTTCTGTTGCAGAGAAGCTGTAGGAAAGTCACAAAGCTTAGGTGTCAGATTCTGCCAACTGTGTGGCTCTGTGTGCACCTGTGCACTAACACTTCCTCTCTCCCATAGACTTGATGAATCATCTACAAAAAAAAAACATTAAAGAATATGTAGATCAGTAGAGCCTTCATTTAATATTAACTTACCTTATTTTGCCATTCTCTTCTAAAAATTTATATCTTCCTAATTTTATTTAAGATATAGGGTATTGAATTGTCTTGATTTTCACTTCTATAAACATAGTTTTTTTTTTTTTGGTTTTTCGAGACAGGGTTTCTCTGTGGTTTTGGAGCCTGTCCTGGAACTAGCTCTTGTAGACCAGGCTGGTCTTGAACTCACAGAGATCTGCCTGCCTCTGCCTTCCAAGTGCTGGGATTAAAGGCGTGCGCCACCACTGCCCGGCTATAAACATAGTTTTATTTTTTAAAGATTTCTTATCAAAATATCCATTATATAATCTGTTCTTCCAAGGTTGCTATCATAACTATGTCACCAGAACTTTTAGGGATTTATTTGGGCTTTTTCTTTTCTATCTTTTATTATGTTTTGCTTTAAAATTTTTATTTCTGGGTAACACTAATTATATTCTTTGTTAAATTTTGAATCTTAGCTTTGTAAGTATGTAGCAATTTTGAATGAAATAATTGTCTTTTAAAGAGAGTTCACCTTATCTTTATGCAACTCAAATATGTATTAATGAATAGAAACAATATTTTAAAAGTCTTTTTCAACAATCATTGTACATATTATCTTAAAACTTTTCTTACTAATACTATGCTGTAGATGAAAAAACTTGGGGTCAGGACACTAAGTTCATTTGTTTCCTTACTTTTTAAAATGAGAAATATTTTGAGTAACTATTTTCTGCTAGAAAACTGTCCACAAAATGTGATTCAAGTGAAAAGATTTTCACTATAGCTTGGTAGCAGAGTTTGAAGATGGTGATGGCTCCAGAAGCTCCTTTATTGTACAGGATTGTTTTAGCTATTCTGTTATTTTGTTATAGTTTTCTTATGAAGTTGAGCATTGTTATTTTAGGGTCTGTGAAGAAATGTGCTAGGATTTTTGTGGAGATCGCATTGAATTTGTAGATTGCTTTTGGTAAGATTCTCAAGATTCCAAGAGTATGGGAGATATTTCTATTTTCTAACATCTTCTTCAATGTCTTTCTTTTAAGACTTAAAGTTCTTGTCATACAGGTTTTTCACTTGTTTGGTTAGTATTATTCCAAGATATTTTATATCTGTATCTATTGAAAAGGGGATGTTCCTCTGATTTTTTTTTTGTTGACCCATTTATCGTTTCTTTATAGAAAGGCTTCTGATTTTCTTTTTCATTAATCTTGAATACACCATATTGCTGAAGGTGTTTATCAGTTGTATGAGTTCCAGTAATAAAAGTAGCTTGATACTGGCATAAAAACAGACATGAGGACAAATGAAATTGAATTGAAGAACTTGACATTAATGCATACATCCATGAATACCTTATTTTTGACAAAGAAGACAAAATAGTACAATAGAATAAGGAAAGTATCTTTCACAAATGATTCTGGCATGATTGTCAATATATAGACAATTGCAAATAGATCCATATTTATTTCTGTACACAAATCCAAATAGATCAAGGACCTCAATGCAATCCCAGTTATGTTGAACATGATAGAAGAAAAAGTGGGAGGCAGTAGCTTTGAAATCATTGTCACAGGAGAATACTTCCTAAATACAACATCAGTAATAAACAAACTGAGAACAACAATCTGCAAATGAGACTTCCTAAAACTGAAAAGCTTCCACAAGGCATGGGACACAGACAATGTGACAAAATGGCAGCCTACAGAATGGGAAAAGTTCTTCATCAATTCCACAGCCAACAGAGGGCTGATCTCTAAAATATATAATGAACTCAAGAAACTACACATTAAAATTCAAAATAATCCAATTAAAAAAATAGGACAGAGTGCTAAATAGAGAATTCTTAGCCTAAGAATCTCAAATGGCTGAGAGACATTTTAGAATTTTTCAACATTTTTAATTCTCAGCGATATGCAAATAAAAATGACTGAAATACCATTTTACACCTGTCAGAATGGCTAGAATCAAATATACTGAGGACAACTTACATTGCAGAGTATGTCGAATCCGGGCATCACGCTTCCGCTGCTGGGGAGTGCAAACTCGTTCAACCACTTTGGAAATCAGTATGGCATGTTCTTAGAAAATTTGTAATTAACCTACCCCAAGTCACAGCGATATGGCTCCTGGAACTAGACCCAAAGGATACTCAATCATATCACAAGAACACTTGTTTAACAATGTTCATAATGGCATTATTTGTGATAGCCATTACCTAGAAAAAAGTGAGATGCTTCACAACTGAAAAATGGATAAAGAAATGTGGTACATATATACAATGGAGTGTTACTCAGAAGTAAAAAGAAAAGGATGAAATGAAATTTGAAGGATGGAAATAAAAAAACAAACATTCTGCATGAGGTATCCCAGACTCAAAAGGACAAATATGGTATGTACTCATTCATAAGTGGATATTAGATTTAAAGCAAAGGATACCCAGAATAAAATCCACAGTTCCTGAGAAATTGGGTAGCAAGGAAGGCTCTAAGAGGGACACATGGATTAGCCATGGAGGAAAAATTAGGTGAGATCTCCTGGATAAATTGGGGTCATGGGGGTGCTAAAAGAGTAGAGGATGGGAGATGAGAACATGAAGGAATATAATGGTTGAGGAGGGAGAGGGAAGGAGAGGGAGAGCAATGAAAGAGAGATCTTGATAGAGAGTCATTATGAGGATAGAATAAAATCTGATGCGAGGGAAATTCCCAAGAATCTACAAGAGTGACCCCCAACTAACACTCCTAGCAATAGTCGAAATGCTACCTGAACTGGCCTTCCCCTTTAATTACATAAGATTGGTGAATACCCCAACTATCATCATAGAGTTTTCATCCAGTAACTGATGGAAAAAGATGCAGAGATACACAACCAAGGACCAGGTAGAGCTCCGGGAATTCAATCCTAAAGAGGGAGGAAGGAGTATAGGTGCAAGGAAAGTCATGATTATGATGGAGAAATCTGCAGAGACAGCTGAATCAAGCTTGTGGACACTCATGAACTCTAGACCCATAGCTGTGAAGACTCCATGGGACCAAAGTAGGCCCTCCATAAGTGGGAGATGGGGTGGCCCGTGGGCTATCTGAAAGACTCCAAGCAGTAGGAACAGAATCTATCCTTGGTACATTAGCTAGGTTCTTAGAGACAATTACCTAAGGTGGGATTCCTTGCCCAGCCTTAATGCCGCGGGAAAGGGACTCGGTCCTTCTCCAACTTCATGTACTAGACTCTATACACTCTCCATGGAAGCCTTTCCCCATTGGGAGGAGTGGATGGAATGGGCTGGTGGAGGGAAGGAGGGGTAACAGGAGCAGTGGAAGGAAGAAATATGGTTGGAATGTAACATGAAAATAAATAAGGAAATAGAAAAAAAGAAAGGAAAATAGTCTCATGTACATGAGCCATGTGCAATCATTTATGTGGTGTAGCTGGTCCTTCTGTTTGTGTGTTGCTTTCATTGGTTAATTAATAAAGAAGCTGCTTAACCTAATAGGGCAGAACTTAGGTAGGTGGAGAAGACAAAACTAAATTCTGGGAGGAAGAAAGAAGAGCGAGAGAGCCACCATAGAGCTGGCAGGTCAGACATGCTGAATCTTTCCTGGTAAGCCATGACCTTGTGGTGAACACAGATTATTAGAAATGGGTTAAATCAAGATGTGAGGGTTAGCCAATAAGAGGCTAGAGCTAATGGGCCAGTCAGTAGTTTAATTAATACAATTCAATTTCTGGGTGGTTATTTTGGGTGTAAGCTAGCTGGGTGGCCAGAACCAAAATCAGGCCCTCTCCTCACTCCTTTAACATTTATGAACTAAGATTAAGTTCACATGGGTCCTATTTTAATTTTATCTGCAATCTTACTTGGATCTCAATACCAGGCCAACAGACAGAATTAATGTCATGGCCTTGCCTTTCATTGTCATTTCATTCATGTATGTATATACATTTATATTACTAAGTATAACCTGTTCAGTATTATGATGCTACTTGTATGTAAGGTATGGCTGACTATTTGGTATTGGATAACCCACTTGTATGCTCCTCCATAAGGAAAACGATTTCTCTTACTCTTAGCATTCCTTATTTTACTATAGTTTTTTGTGTACTGTTGAGGCCTAGTGATCTTTCCTTCATTAGCCTTGGCATTTCTATTGCTATTATCCTTGTTCAGCTCATATTTAAGCAACTTTTCTCAGAGTTCAATTTCTTATAGCAAGTGGCATTTTCTCAATTCTTTGCTCTAGCTACTAACAAATAAAGTACTTTCTTTATACCTAAATAATGTAATGACCTCCAGAGAGAAACTACTTCTCCTTTCCACTCCCCAACTCATCTTAAATTAAAAATTATACAAGTACTTCTTAACATGTCTTTAATATGTCCTTCAGAAAACATCATAGCCTTATATTGCCCATGACAGCTAGTCCAAGTTCTACCTAAACTCCAAGGCTTTTTCTTTGTATTCTTCTATCAATCACTGCTACTCATTACACAGGCTGTATGAACTCTTTGAAGACCAGTTAGGTCTTTTTCTATCTCATTAATCACATTTCTTCCTTTTCTCCTTCCATTCATGCTTATGAGGACCATTACATTGCTTCTCAAGACATGTCTAAATTATATACAACCACTATGAGTTGTGTTAAAGTTATACTTTAAAATGCTTCTCTTAACTGGTCTCATCCTAAAAGTTTAAAATTAAAAGCAATCACAAAATATCTATTCTACTTCTTAACTAAATTTATAATGTGAAAACAAATAATTTCAGTGGTTTCCATCATCTACCTTCTTGGGGAGATCAGGTTCAGTAAGAACTTCTTCATTTCCAGGATAGTTATTTCTCCAGTGTCATCTTTTTACCTTCTGTATTTATTAATATCCTTTAATGATTTTATTGTTAGTTTAAAAATTGAAGGTAACATACATGATTATTTAAACATATTTCAATACCATCTTACACCTGTCAGAATGGCTAAAATCAAAAACACCAATGATAGCCTTTGCTGGAGAGGGTATGGAGAAAGGGGTACACTCATCCATTGCTGGTGGGAATGCAAACTTGTGCAACCACTCTGGAAAGCAGTGTGGCAGTTTCTCAGGAAATTCGGGATCAACCTACCCCTGGACCCAGCAATACCACTCTTGGGCATATACCCAAGAGAGGCCCTATCATACAACAAAAGTATATGCTCAACTATGTTCATAGCAGCATTGTTTGTAATAGCCAGAACCTGGAAACAACCTAGATGCCCTTCAATGGAAGAATGGATGAAGAAAGTATGGGATATATACATATTAGAGTATTACTCAGCAGTAAAAAACAAGGACTTCTTGAATTTTGCGTACAAATGGATGGAAATAGAAACCACTGTCCTGAGTGAGGCAAGCCAGACCCAAAAAGAGGAACATGGGATGTACTCACTCATATTTGGTTTCTAGCCATAAATAAAGGACATTGAGCTTATAATTCGCAATCCTAGAGAAGCTAAATAAGAAGGTGAATCCAAAGACAAACATATAGGCATCCTCCTGAATATTAACCTTCATCAGGCGATGAAAGGAGACAGAGGCAGAGACCCACATTGGAGCACCGGACAGAAATCTCAAGGTCCAAATCAGGAGCAGAAGGAGAGGGAGCACGAGCAAGGAACTCAGGACAGCAAGGGGTACACCCACACACAGAGACAATGAGGATGTTGTATCTGGAATTCACCAAGGCCAGCTGGCTTGGGTCTGAAAAAAGCATGGGAAAAAACCGGACTTGCTGAACATAGCGGACAATGAGGACTACTGAGAACTCAAGAACAATGGCAATGGGTTTTTGATCCTACTGCACGTGCTGGCTTTGGGGGAGCCTAGGCAGTTTGGATGTTCACCTTACTAGACCTGAATGGAGGTGGGCGGTCCTTGGACTTCCCACAGGTCAGGGAACCCTGATGGCTCTTCAAGCTGATGAGAGAGGGGGACTTGATTGGGGGAGGGGGAGGGAAATGGGAGGCGGTGTCGGGGAGGAGGCAGAAATCCTTAATAAATAAAATTAAAAAAAAGAAAAAAAGAAAAAAAGAAAAAAAACATATTTCAAGATACCTGTTGATGTAAATTGAGGATGTGTGTGAATGTATTTTCTTTGCATTTAGTGTTCTTGTTTTGCAGCTAGGGCTTAGTACATATTCTAAACTGGCCTTGAACTTAATATCAACTTGTCCTAGCATCTTTAATAGTAGGATGAACTATCCAACATCACCTACATTGTATTTGTTATAAATGATAATACATGTGGAATGAATTTTAAAATTTGATGCTATATATATGCTTAAGATTAAAGACATCTCAGGCACAGAAAGACAAGCATCACATATACTCACTCATAAGTGGTTTTTAAACATAATGCAAAGAAAACCAGCCCACAAACCACAATCCCAGAGAACTTAGACAACAATGAGTACACTAAGAGAGACATACATAGATCTAATCTACATGGAACACAGAAAAAGACAAGATCTCCTGAGTAAGTTGGGAACTTGGGGACCTTGGGGAAGGTTTGAAAGGGATGGAAGGGTCAGGGAGGGGAGCAAAGAAAAATGTAGAGCTCAATAAAATAAATAAATAAAAAATATTAAAGACCTCAAATTATGTTTAATAAAAAATACCCATATGTACTTATTTTATCAAACAACTCTCTGAAAATAAAAGAAGGTATTATTAAACTGTTTCTAAATGGATATTTTAGTGTGATTTTATCAGCTACATCAAAATACTTTAAGTTATTTTTTCCACATGTTGTAATTTTCTTGATATATAAAATTATGCTATTAATAGTTACTCATTAAAATGTGGCAGCATTTGACAAGTTTAATATTATCATGTCCTTAATATTTATTGACAATGCATATATGAGTACACATATACACTTAGAAGTTAAAATTATATTAGTCATTATTGTTTTAAATATTGATAAGAATAAAAATACTTAATGTTGTCTTTAAAAGTTATTATCACACAATAATCTTAACATTGATTATATATTCTCTTGGAAATTTGGAAACAATATCAAATTTCCTCTATATAATTTTTTCTTATTTTGAATTCTTGATAAAGTCAAGAAATGAATTCCTTCCTATATCACTTCTTTTTTTCTTTAGGAATTATTGAAATTGAAATTAAATGAATAATTTAGTGTACAAAATACACACTAGAATATGACATGCTTAAATTTCACTGTATGCCATGTGCTAGAAAACATTTATTTCAAGGCTATGTTAAACGCTTCCACTGAATCTTTAAGCACTTCTTTTTTTCTTTTTTTAGAGGGATTTGTGGCCTCCTGTGTGACAGATGATAAGGCATTTTATTGTTCTGGCTTTCCTCCTTAGCTTGACCTATTCATCCTCAACCAGCTAATCCAAGAGAGCATTTGCCTCAGGAATAAATCAATCAACTAAGGGGTAGAAAATAAATCTAACATGAAGCTTGAAAACTTGCTCTATGAGTTCACAGGAATATTCATAATGTTCCAGATCATACCTCACCAAAAATTAACTCGTCCACTTGTGAGAAACTTTTTCATCATTGACAACAGCATGAACATCAAGAATTAATGTTGCTTTAACTTTGACATGGTCTTGCTAAATATTATGCAATTGTTGACAAAAAGGTTAAAATTAGACAACTTTACAATAACTTAGACACTGTTTATGTTATAAACAACCCATTAAAGAGTTAGAAATTGAGATATTTAAAATATTCTAAATTATTTTAGTTCTTATAGGTGAAAACAAGAGTGAATTTGGGCCATAAATGCCTTTTTCTGGTTAAAAGTAATGACAAATAAAGAAATACTTTTTAACTCAGAACATTATCTTAACTTTGCTATTATTAGCTACTTACTTTCTGGTATGAAGCTTCCATTAAATTTTTTTTTGGTTTACTAGTCAGAGGAATCAAAAGCCCACTTTGCTGAGATTATTTTGATCTAGAAATTTCCTGCTATAGAGTCCAGCAACTTTTCTGAGAGACAACATCAAATACCAGCATTCATTTTTATTTTGTTGTTAAACTATTAGCCAAAACCAGCAACATATATACAGAAGGACTTCCCACACCATTTCCCCTTTTCTGTTCAAATAAAAGGAAGGTTTTTAACTTTAACATAGTAAATTACATAGAACAAAACAGATATCAAGAAAGAATTTCAGTTACAATATTGACTATATCTTTTATCATAACTAAAATATTATAACTGTAATTTATAATTTATCATAATTATAATTATAAATATCTATTTTTTAACTCCATCAAAGACTCCCAAAGGACATAATATTTCTTAAGTAAACAGGAAGTGTATTGTAAGCAACTTTCAAAACTCTAGAATTGACAGAGATATCTCACTGCCTGGACAGTTACCCAAAGTTCTTCTCTAACATTGGGGAATTGAATCTCCAACCTACAATCACATAGCATCCAGCAGACTTTTCATGAAGCAGGAAATCCTAAGGTCTGTTTTGCCTTGTAATGGCAAAGCCCATCAGTTGTTTTTTGTTTTTGCTTTTTTTTTTTTCCCTCTGTCCCACAGAATGTCTGGCAAACACTTTCATGAAAGCAGAAACCCAGAAGGATGGTCTCACCTTTAAGCAAGTTCAACAGTTATTTTTTTGTGGGTCCTTCATTACCAGCATTCATTTATATTGAGTCAATTTAGAACTAGAACTAAATATAGAATAACTAATGTCTAATAATTTTCATAAAAACATACACTTACTGAAGAGACAACAAAATAGTAAGTAGAACCATTTGGACTCTCTTATAGGCATATCTTTTTATTTTATCTATTTTTAAGATTTAGTTAATTTTATATCTTTGACTGCACTTCCTGCCTGTATGTAAGCATACTGTATGTGTTCCTTCAGATCTCAGAGACCAGAAGAGTGCATTGGACTCCTTAGAACTGGAATTATACAATGTTGTGAGCCATCAAGTTTTGATGGGAACTAATCCTGGTTGTTTAGAAATATAGCAGGTGCTCCTAAATATTCAGCAATTTTGCCAGCAACTCATTACTATAATATAAAGGTAGTTTTGTGAAATACATTACTTTTTGACATAACTTACTTAAATTTAAAAATGTTTTCAAGAACAAAAATGTTAATTTACAGAGCCATTATGTGAAGACTGAGTTGCATAATTGTAATAGATTATCTTATTCATACTAAATAAATACACTATTATTGAGCCCCATTTTCAAGTCTAGTACAATAATTGAAAGATTAAATTATAATTAGTATTTTTTCTTTTTATTAATATATATTAATAATATATATAAATATATAATAAAATATAGAATATTGTGTGTGTGTGTTCAGGGTGGTAAGTATGGATCTATTTGCATTTTCTACCTGCACAAATTTAGTTTGACCAGCACAATTTGTTGAAGATGCTGCATTTTTTTCCATGTATATTTCTGGATTTTTTTCAAAAATCAGATTTCCATCAACATGTGGATTTATGAGCAGGTTATTAATTCAATTCTATTGATCAGTGTGTCTTTTTTTATGCCAATATTATGATGTCTTTATTACCATCTTTGTAGAAAGATTCAAAATCAGGGATGGTGATGCCTCCAGTATTGTCCATAATTATTTTGGCTATCCGGGGTTTTTGGCTTTTCCATATTGACCTGAAAATTTTCCTTTCTAGGTTTGTGAAGAATTGTGTTAGAATTTGATGGAGATTGCACTGAATCTGCAGATTGCTTTTGATAGGATGGTCATTTTTACTATGTTAATTCTATGAATCCCTGAGCATGGGAAATTTTTACATTTTCTAATATTTTTTCAAACTTTCTTCAAAGACATAATTTTGTTACTATACAACTGCTGGGGTCATGTCTTAATGGCTTAGTATGTTCCAGGGTAGGTGTGTGAGAATTAGAAAGGTAAGCAGAAGAAACAGAGATACAACAGAACTAATCAGAGACATAGAAGAGAGTCAGGAGATCAACCAAGTAAATACTGAATTTACCCACATTTATTTTCCACATGTTTGTATACCCCAATCCAAAAGTAGGGAAGAAGGCAAAAGAGTGCTTTACCTCATAATATAAAGAGCAAACAGAGCAAATTACCTCTTCAATAACTGAAATATCAAGTAAATGTATCCTGACTAAAGTATTCTGTTGTTTAGACACAGCATACAATGACTACACCTTGGACAAAGTATCCTGTAGGCAGTCATTCCCTGAACCAAACTTCCTGTCATTACCTTGAGAACAAAAATAAGCCTGACCTATCTGACCTTTGGTCAATGTAGAATGGAACCACATCCATAGGCTCTGACATATTCCCCATTCTTAAATTTATTTATTAAACCCTGTGCTTCTGCTACAGAAAAGATGATTGTTCCTGGCTTAGGTTGTCTTCTTCCATCTTTTAGACTTTCCTGTCAACAGGATATACATTCTGTCATGCATATTTTGTCTTATTGCCTGGAGGGGGAATAAAAACATCTTACCTGTCATTGACTACTGTTCTTGGTTAACAAAGGATTAAAGGAAGTTGCCTAGCTAAGTGCTGTGCACTTCTGAGAAAACTTTCAATTGAGAGTTCACAAATTACTAGATAATAATAATCAAGCAGATAATGCTTTGCAATACACAGCTCCCATATCTACAATATCTCCTAACAAAGGAGTAGATGATGACCCAGATGGGACGACCATTTTAAAATTGGTCTAGGATGTCTTTAACAGTTTTTAGTTGCCTCAGAATCTAAATTTGTTTTATTAAACATACCAAATCTAAGGACTCATTGGCACCATGTTAAATTTTTGTCAAATAAATTCTTACCTTTTTCTAACCAGTTACATCTTTATAATGAACCAAAGCAGTTACAAACATTAACAAGTCGGTCAATATGATAAATCTAGTATGAAAACTAACAAGAAATACACAATTTGTCAAATTCTAATGCTCATAACTTTATTACAACCAAAAAACAAGAACATGTTTTTGTGATGAGTTAAATATGAGTTCTTTCTTTTCTCCTATAGTTCAGTTGCATTGGTACTTCTATTTTTCAAAGATAAATTTTAACTGTGGCAGTCTCTGAATAGCAGCAAAAGCTTTTATGCGATTCTGCCTCATTTTCTGATGAGAGGCTTCAGTTGCCCATTGCCTCCATAGTGTTTCATTGACTTAACAAGTCTCTTTCAAACCATAGGGGAAATTTCTCAAGTCCCAGTTCTTAGGTTCTTCATTTCAACAGCAGATTGAACACCATAACGGCAAAGTTAACATTTGCATCCCAAGATATGGTACACTTTCATGGCCAGACATTCACTCAGCATTTTTGGGCTGGCCCCAAAGTATGTAAGACTCACTAAGTTCTGGAAATTTATGCAGTAGGTCCACCAAGAAACTGGGAATCACCAACCATCATCACTGTGATCTTCCTTTCCTTAACAGACATGATGAGATCAGAGCGTCAGGAAGACAGGTTCAACAGTCTCACTTCAACTCCTCTGGAAAGGTCTCAGCAGCTACCCTGTCAGCAGGGTAGGCATTCTTCTTCTGCACACACCAGACCAGTCAGAAAGACATGAAGCTTCATTTTCTTCCTGTGAAAAAACACAAATATGCCTTCAAGCTCATAGCAAAACAGGGTCAGGTCCTTTCCATAATACAGTGAAAATCTTTCTTCTTTGTTTTAGTGAAGGTTGCTCTGATACCATCATACCTAAATCTATGTATGGAAAATTGCTCATGGTTATCCACATTCAAGAAATGTAAAATAACAAAATGACATGATTTAAGGCATTATGTGGCAACTGAGAGCATAACTCCCCCACTTTTATCTCTTAAAGTTCTATTTTCAAGGAGTCAAGGACATGTTCCACAATTCCTTGTTCTTGAGAATTATAAAGAATGTCTGGTTTATGCTCAACATCCCACCAGGAACAAAACTGCTGAAATTCTTTGCTAAGGCTCTGGATCCATTAAGGTTTTACAATTTAAGGAATTCCCATATATGAAAATCACTTTAAGCAATGAGTTATCACATGCTTAGTGACTTCCCCAGTTTGTGCCATAGCCATTAAGAAAACTGAGTATGTATTGATTGTCACATGCACATTTCTTAATTTGCCGAATTTTGCAATATGAGTAATATCCATTTGCGATAAATAATTAGGAAGCAGGCCTCAAGGATTTACTCCCAGGAAAGTAAGTTAAAGATTGTGGGCCTATATAACATTGCTTAACAATTTGATGAGCAATTCCTCTTGTCAGTCCAAATTGTTTTCTGAAATTTTTACTATTTTGATGACGTAAAACATGTGATTGATGATTAAGCTCAATATGAGATAATAAGAAAAAGCAATCAACTGAGTAAGTTTATCAGCTGAAGCATTACCTTTAGCCAATGGGCAAGAAAGATTTTAATGTTCTCTTATATGACCCACAAAACATAGCAATTTTCTTTGGTGAATGGCATTTTGAATTTGCTGAAACAGTTTTTTTTAACTTGATTATTACTGGTTCAAAGGCAGGGGACAGCTTCTATTCCCTAAAGAAACTAAATATATAATGACTGTCAGTATTTAAAGTAAATGCATTATTTGCAATACTGCAACAGCTCACTGGTCAACTATCTGAGCTGTAACCAGATCTGTTTACACTACATATCCTTTACCATCACCAATGTATACCATTTCTCCATTGTAAGAATCATTTGGAAAAAATAACATAGCATGCTTTAAGGAATCTTTCATTACAATTTTAGGAAAATTAAAGAGTGTACTTGTGCAAATTACAGCAAATGAGCAGCTGGAAAAAGATAATCAATTTAGCCAAAAAATTGAGCAAACATAATCACCCAAGAATTATTATTTTTTTTAAAAAAATTTACCTGTTGCCTAGTATACTGAACATTGACCACATTAGGTTTCCTACCAAAATATTGTCTAGATTCCATCTAACTTTTCTGTTCTAAACAAGCTACTGCTTAAAAATAAATACCTTTACTGTTGAATCAGGAAGGTATAGCCACAAAAGCAGATTATTTTGCCATAATACTGTCATGGAAATAAGATTCTTTGTTGGGGAGGTAAGCAGCTTGTTCTTTCTAGTTTAGACCCGAAATAATCACACAGAAACTGTATTAATTAAATCACTGCTTGGCCTATTAACTCTAGCTTCTTATTGGCTTATTCTTATATTAATTTAACCAATTTCTATTAATCTGTGTATCACCACTTGATAGTGATTAAAGTTCACATCATCTATCTCTGGTGGCTCCATGGCTTCTCTCTGCTTTCTTTCTCCCAGCATTCATTCCAATTTTTCCTGCCTACCTAAGTTCTGCCCTATCAACAGGACATGGCAGTTTCTTTATTCATTAACCAATAAGAGCAACACATAGACAGAAAGAATTCCCACATCATTTCCCCTATTCTGTTTAAACAAAAATTTTTTATTATTTTAACATAATAAAATTACATATAACAAAACAGGTATCAAACAAGAATTATGGTTATAATATTTATATCTACATTATCTTTTAAAATAACTAAGGAAAACTATAACTATAACTAACTATTCTTCAACTCCATCAAAGACTCCAGAAGGATATGATATTACCTAATTAAACAGGAGGTTCATTGTAAGCAACTTCCAAAACTCTAGAATTGACAGAGACATCTCACTGCCCGGACAGTCACCCAAAGTTCTTCTGTAGCATCAGGGCATCCAATCTTCAGTACACAGGCCCATAGTATCCAGCAGACTTTTCCATGAAGCAGGAAATTTTAAAAACAGTTCTGCCTATATCGGCAGTTTATCAGTCACTTTCACCTATGTCCTACAGAATATCTAGTAAACTCCTTCATGAAACAAGAACCTCGAAGGACTGTTTTACTTTTAGGCAAGCTCAGTAGTCATTTCTCTGTGGGTCCTGCATGTCCATTTAAGCAGTCCAGGAAAGAGCAGTTTCTTGTACAAATGGCTAAGGAGACTCTTCGATGCCCATCTTCCTCTTGTGAGCAGACATGTCTCATTGCCAAGAAAAGTCCTAAATTTTTTAACATGTCATATTATGAAGGTCTGTGAAAGACTTGAAGAATACCTAACTAAATGAACTATATCTCTATACAATGGAGGTGGGTCTTGTATCTATTTGTTGCTTTCATTGGTTAATTAATAAAGAAACTGCTTGGCCCTCTGATAGGGTAGAATTTAGATAGGTGGAGTAAACAGAACAGAATGCTGGGAGAAAGAAGCTGAGTCAGAAGTTGCCATGATTCTCCCAATCCAGACAGATGCAGGTTAAGATCATCCCTGGTAATCCACCTCGTGGGCTACACAGATTATTAGAAATGGGTTAGATCAATATGTAAGAGCTAGCCAATAAAAGGCTGGAACTAATGGGCCAGGCAGTGTTTAAAAGCATACAGTTTCCATGTAATTATTTCAGGTAAAGCTAGCCGTGTGGGCGGCAGGGTGCCAGGGACGCAGCCCCGCCACTCTTACCACTACACCACTACATCTATATATGTAGAAAACCTAACTAACATAACTACAATCTTGACTACTATAGATGACTATATGTTAACCTATATTTTTCTCTTTTTTTTTGCCAAAAAGGAGTTTATTTATTAGAAGTCAGTCGTTGGAAGTAAAAATTACAGAACTGGCTACTGAAAGACCAGGTGACAGAGAGGGCATCAAGCAAACCAAAGGTGGAGGTGGGTGGATGTGGGGCACTGTCCTTTATGGGAACTTCTTGAATGACATGGTTGATATGATGGCTTCTCACTCTTACCACATTTACAGACTGAGATAGTATTTGTGCCAGATTCATATTTAATTTACTTTGGCTTGTTGAAATGTTTTACAAACTGTGATGTTTTATTAAATAGTCTCTCTTACCTATAAATGCATAACATCTAACATCAATCATTCTCTACTATACTATTTTTTTGTGATAGAAACACTCTATTGTTTAGAATGTATTACAGATCTTACACACAAAACATATAGGTACTAAACTGAATGGTAAATAATGTGCTTCCCTAAATAGTAAGACATAGTTACATATATGGTAAACTTATATGTATACTTTATATTATTTTTTAAATTATTTTTTGTTGAAAAAATTTCCGCCTTCTCCTCACCTTCCATTTCCCTCCCTTTCCTCCCACTCCTCTCCCCCTCTCCCCATTCCTCTCCCTGTCCCCTCACTCCATTTCCCCTCCCTTTCGAGACTGAAGAGCAGTCTGGATTCCTTGCCCTGTGGGAAGTCTAAGGTCCTCCCCGCTCCATCCAGGTCCAGGAAGGTGAGCATCCAAACAGACTAGGCTCCCACAAAGCCAGTTCATGCAGTAGGATCAAAACCTAGTACCATTGTCTTGGCTTCCCATCATCCCTCCTTGTCCGCCATGTTCAGAGAGTCCGGTTTTATCCCCGTCCAGCTGGCCTTGGTGAGCTCCCAATAGATCAGCCCCACTGTTACAGTGGGTAGGTGCACCCCTCTCGGTCCTGACTTCCTGGAGCGATCTTAGGGTTGACAAGAGACTTGACTCTAGAGGGGCTCGCAGTTGTCCAGGGAGATGTCCCCAGCTAGTACCTTCGGCAACTGAGGAGAGGGAACCTGAAATGGCCCTATCCTATAGCCATACTGATGAATATCTTGCATATCACCATAGAAACTTCATCTGGCGATGGATGGAGATAAAGACAGACCCACATTGGAGCACCAGACTGAGCTCCCAAGGTCCAAATAAGGAGCAGAAGGAGGGAGAACATAACCTATATTTCTTAATTATACATTACATTTTTAAATGAACTACACAAACACAATACCTTAATCAAGGACAGATATATACATGTACAGTATAACAAAATTTACCGTAAATTTGTATCAATAAACCAAGATCCTTACAAAAGCAAATTATTCATCTCTACAGCATATCCCCCTTTAAATATAAACAATTATAAACAATATTTTGGAATATGGGTGAGGTTTTATCCAAACAGCTTTCTGCTGTTTGGGGTGCTATTAATAATGTCTTTCTTAGTGTATCCTGTGTGCTAGGTTTATCTCAGTCAGCAGTTGGGCAAATTTTTTTGAGAGTGTTCACAGTGACCTTTTAGCGGATTGTGTTCTTTCAAACCATACCAGCCTGGGAGCAAGCCACAGATTCTCATCCTCTGTAGAAACAAAAGAAGAACCTCTTTCCCAAAGCAACATAGCCTTAGATTCAAATATTGAAGTCATAATAACTTTATAATATAAATGCTGGTTTAGCTTAGCAGACCATACAATGAAATGTCTCTCTGTACTTAGCTCCTTCATAGTTAAAAAATTCAAAGAAAACATAGTGATATGCATAATCCAGACTCTCTGGGTATAGTTCATCTTTATGTTGCTTATTTATTTTTATTCTGTCTCTTTAAAGACTGTACCTTTTAAAAAATCATTAACTTTATTTTATGACTCTCTATATACCCTTTCTTCTCTTTTTTAAGCCTACATATATTTACCCAATACTATGACTTATCTGGATTTGTCTTTATTGCATATTTGTAATTCTTTACTGTCCAGGAGCACTTTTTAAAATGCTAAGTACTTCCTAAAACTTCAGCTTTACCATTACTATGCTATATATGGTAGTTCTTGTTTGCCTTGCCCATTTCAGCGTGGCAGAGTCACTTGCACCTCTGAGAGTCATGCAAAATGACCCCACTCTCAGGCACACAACCAGTCCATGTCACCATTAAGCAAGCTGCAGCAGTCTGCTCACAAACCTCATCCAAATGCTTGGTCTCCTGAAAGAGCTAGCATTTGTGCTAACAGCATAACCCATGACCAGCAAGCTGCCATTTTGAAATCGCTCAACTGCTACTGCTGAATCAGTAAGATCTGTCTTAAAGGAGCTGTGGTATGGTGCCAGATAATATGATAGAGTCCTAATGGGAAAGATATGTTTCCTCTAAAAAACTAGAGAGGAACTTCATTAAAAAAAGAAAGTTTAAAGTAAAACATAGAGAACCTTCATGGGCATGTTGATGGTGGAAGTTCAGACTAGAACCTTCAGAAACTAGCCTGACTTAAAAATATTTTCATAGAATTGTAGGAAATTCCATACCATGAAATCTAGTCTGGAATTGCCTGAGGCACAAGAAGAAATAGAATAGAATAGAATAGGATAGGATGGGATGGGATGGGATGGGATGGGATGGGATGGGATGGGATGGGATGGGATGGGATGGGATAGAATAGAATAGAATAGAATAGAATAGAATAGAATAGAATAGAATAGAATAGAATAGAATA
>NC_022013.1:38805831-38822211 GCF_000317375.1 Microtus ochrogaster | reverse complement strand
ATAGAATAGAATAGAATAGAATAGAATAGAATAGAATAGAATAGAATAGAATAGAATAGAATAGAATAATAGAATAGTCAATCTACTGGGTAGGATCACAAATTAGATTCTATGAAGTGACAGCACAATATGACTTTTTAACTCTGTCCCAGATACAGAGAACCGAATGAGTAAGAGACTGGCATTTACGGCTGTGAACCTGGCCACTTACAATGAACAGCCACTTGAATGAGCTGGGCCATGTCCTAGCAATGGGGAAATGGGATCCCATGGAGTCTGGAAAATGAAAATGAAAAAAGAATAATATAACATTTTAAATTTTAAAATAAAATGCAGTAACATAGTTATTTACATCATTTTGTGTGTGTGTGTGTGTGTGTGTGTGTGTGTGTGTGTGTGTTTGGAACATAACATAATTTAGCACTGTATGACACCAAAGTAGGAGATACTAAACATACAAGATGCAGTTACATTCTTAGACGTACAAATCAATATGTATTCACCTCCATGAACATTTTTGAGAAAGAAATTATACAAAGTCTGAAGAAGAAATTGTTGAGAAAATGGTATTGACACTGAGAGAGTAAGCACGAGGAATACCAGATATCAGAGTTAAATGAGTATTTGTAGAAGCAGGTGACATTTCACCGATTAAAGTTGGCTTGTGTCCTTTAGAAGGCTGTTTATTCATGACGTGTTGCTTACAGCAGTTGAAAAAAATGTAATGTTCTATCCTGATCTTGTGGCTACTGAGATGCCCTGTAGGTTTTCTGAAGATCTTAAATAGATTTTGAAGAATATGCTTGAATTATAAAGAAATCTGGAAACTTTATATAAATTCACAAACTTTTTTTTGTTTTTTCTTATTTTTAGCAGTTGTGAATCTGAATAGGATCATTCATAATTTAATGTTGAAGGGAAAACCTATCTAGGACTAGACCATGTGGCAACACGCCTTCTAATAATTGAGTTGGACAGAAGAAATTATCAAAGAAACATTGGGATGAAAAACTAATAAACACAGTTAAAAGGCAATTTATGGTTAAGGTGAAGGGGGCAGAAATTAAAATAGTTAAGGCGTTAAATAAATTGGTGAATGGCAATTTAGAAATCCACCAACTATTAAAAGTGAAAAATAAATTGACATTAAATATACTTAGGAAAAAGATAAAAATACATGTTATGATAAAGAAAATAATGAAAGAATGTATTAAAAGTTTCCTCAGATAATTTATTAGTAATTAAAAATGATCACATGCAGTGAGTAAATCAGGTTGGCAGATGTCTTTCAAAAGATGCCTTAAGAGGTGTGAGAGCTGCTAAGTTGTTTCTGAGTGATAATATTTGATGTAGCTTATAAGGTGAGAAGGTTGTAGCACTTTCTTTACTATTTACCTTTCTTTAAATAAAGGTTGAATTTAAAATAATTACAGAATTAATTATTTTATGTGTGTAATACATAGTCTCCATTATGTCCTCGTTAGAAAGTTTCTTCTTTTACTCATGAAAAATTTGTGGTATATAGTGATTATATTAAATTTATAGCATAGTCAACTATGATTTCCCAAAGTATAAGCTCACATAAAAAGAAAATAGGTAGAAATAACATCAAAATGTTACCAATAATTGAATCATTATTTTTCTATTTATTGGTTTGGGAAATGCCAACTCACAAAACCATAGCATATAATATAAATACCCACAACTTTATACATACCCATACAAACACAAAGTCTTATGGTATATTATGTTTAGAAAACTTTTGTCACTATTGTTTTTCAGATAACTACTTAGAAAATATTTTAAATGTTTTAGAGATGTGACTCAGTATGTAATGTATTTGAGTCACAAGCATGAGGACCAAAGTTTAGTCCCAGTGTCAGGAACCAGCCTTGACAAAAATACCTCTCACCAGGATACAGATGATTAGAAATATAATAAAGAATATGAAGACATGAATGAAAACAATAAAACGTAGAAATATATAGGATAGTATCAGGAGGGAATTACAGTGAGTACTGATAATTCACCCTCATTTAACTTCCAACTGCTTAAAATACCCTTGACCCCAAAAGGTAGAAGTAAGACAAAAGACTGCATTAACATGATACAAAGAAATGAACATACCAATTGAAAGTCACAGGCTACATTCACAGTTAAACATTCTGTTGCTAGAACAAAGCAAGTCACCAAGAGAAGTCACTAAGTCATGTTCATACTCTAGAAAACAGTGTAAGCAAACCACTCCTTGGGTTCAATCCCAAGATATCTCCATAAAGGGAACTGGAACTCAGTTGGATCCTTAGACTTTTGCTTGAGGTAGAAACAGATCTACTATTCTATTCCTGGGGCACAAGATCTGGTCTGGCAATTAGCCACACCTGTTCAAAATAATCTTGAGAGAGCAGATCTCTCAGATCACTGTCTAGGTGGGGACTTTATTTGACAAGAAACATTATAACCTTGTAAATTTCAACTCTCTGACCTTTGGTCAAAGTGGAAATAGACTCATAATTTCAAGCTTTCACATCCCAGCCTCCATGTAAAATGCTAGATATGGTGGTTTTCACCTGAAGTTCTAAAACTGATAAGGCAGAGACAGGAGAATCCTGAGATGCATTGGATCAGAAATCTAGACAAATTAGGTTCAGTGATACATGTCTCCAAAAAAAGGTAGAAAAATGAAATGATTGTGAAAGCCACTTCATATCATCTTCTAGACCCCAAAACATGCACATACACACACATGTAGATATAAGCTCTTTAAGGCTCTTAGGTTTTCTGATATACTGAATTCATTTTATTCTTGTGCATGTGTGTGCGTGCTTGTCACATATTTTTGTGTGAGAGAATACTTGTTGAGCTCAAAATTGATGCTAATGTATGCTTTAATTGCTCTATGTTTTATCTATTGAGTATTTCTTGTTGATATATTGACACTCAGTGAATTTGGAGTCTTACATTCTGCTTACTATAGCTACTCAGCTTATGCTGGGAATTCCCTTGCCTCTGCTTCTAGAATGCTGATATTGTAAAGGATCAATTTGCTTTTCTGGCTTCATATGAGTCATGGGGAATTAAACTCCAGTCCTCATACTTATGTGACAACTGCTTTGCTTACTGAACTATTTCATCAGCCCCTATATTCATTTTTAATTTCCAAAGAGATGTTAATAAATATGTCCTTAGGATACTTACTACACAAATATAGAATCTATTATACAGAGGTGTATTTACTTAATAACCAATAAATTAATACCTGCATGTTCAGACCCTTTATCACCTTAATACTCTAATAGCAAGAAGTTCGTTTCTCTTGTTGTTGCTGTTTTCGTCATACATTCCAAGTCATTGCTATTCAAAAGGGCTAATTTAGAATCCTGATACCATTTTGCTAATAAACTTAGTCCATACTTATTGTATGCTGTGAATATCATTGGTTAATAAAGAAACTACTTTGGCTTGTTGATAGGGAAGAACTTAGGTAGGTAGGGAAAAGTAAATAGAATGCTGGAAGAAAGGTGGCATTGTCAGGAGAAGCCATGTAGCCCTGCTGGAGAGAGACAAATTCTAGGAACCTTTAAAGTTTTTTTTGTTGTTGTTGTTCAGTTTTACTTACATTATTATATATTTAATGGGAAATAATTAATTAAAGTGAGATTAAGTAAATATTTTTTTTCCTTCAAACTGCCACTTCCCATTTATATTTCCAGTGGTTAAATTTTCCTTTTAGATTTTGTCTACATCTTTGCATGGAAAGTTCCCCACCACATGGTTCACATTTTATCTCTAATTCTTTAATTATTTCCATGGTATTTATTAAGTCTACATATAGTTATATTTCCACAACTGCATTCAGACCACTTTGTTTGAACTCAACACAAACCTTCACAACTAGTATCTCCTTGTCTCAACTCCAGGCTTCACCATGATAGAGAAAATGTAATACTGTATCTCAGGCAATATAATGTTCTCCAGTTTCTTCCATGTTCTTTAACATGTACACCTAAGAAAATTAATTTCTTCTTCAAGCTGTCAAGAGTTTACAGCCATGACATTATAACAAAGTTTGTCACTTGTATTAGTTATTTATTGCCCATGAAATGTATTTACATAGATCAGATTGAAGATACTAAACATACCCAATAAATTTAATAGCTAAATAATGAAATTATACTTATCACAGTCTTTTCAATGAGGCATTTTTTTTGTGAATGAAATTCAATGAACTGTAATGAAGTGCAATTTATATGTTCTTCTTGTTAAACTAATTCATTTTGACCATGTACACAAAATCATTACAGGCATCAGATAATAATATTTTCACCATCACTATAGAGATTTCTCCCTTGAACTACACTAAAGATGCTATCTTCTCATCACAGCATTGCAAAGAAATAAATTAGTTGGAACAATTATCTTCTATGTCATTGGTCAGGGATTTTGTCACTGTATGAACATCATACTATTAAATACGGTAGTTACCTAGTAGTGCTTAAAATGTAGTGTTATTTTGATTGGCATTTAATTTCACATGTTCTGGAAAACAATATGACATTTCTATCATGGACAAAATCTGTTGTGATCAGATAAGTGTAATTAATGTGTCTATCACCTCAGCCATTTATGAATATTTCCTCTTCAACATGGTAAAAATTTTTCACACTTGATGTTTTAGAAAAAAAAAATTATTGTAGTCCAATATTTGTCTTATGATATAGAATGTTTGAAGAACTTTTCATTTTTCACTATAGTTCTGAAGCTGTTAGCATTCATGTCTACATTCTTGCCTCTTCCAACTTCTTCTGAGCCACTCCTAAAAAGTATTCTATAACTTTTTATGAGATCAAGTTTTTAGTTACTACAAATAAGCAAAAATTGGTTAATTGTGCTTTTCTAGACATGATTATTGCACTCAAGCTTTTCTGGTTTTATTTGTTTTCTCTTTATTTAAGTGTATTTGTATGTCTCTGGATGAGTCCATGTATACCACATGGATGCAGTCTTCCAAAGAGGTTATACAAGCGCACTAGATCTACTTGAATTGGAGTTACAGGCAGTTTTTAGCCACTTAGAAGATGTTGGGAAGTAAATTGGGTTTTCTGTAAGAACAATTAGTATTCAAAAACACTGAGCCATATCTTCAGTACTTTTAAAGTTCTTTGTTTCTTTTGAAAATGAAACAATTTTATACTTTATGGCAGAATAACATTTAATTATTACAATTTTGTATGTATGTTTTAAGTTAAATCCTGTACAAGTGTGCATATGTATAGAAGTATGTGCATATAAATATAAATATATGTAGTCTGAGCCATTTTCATCTACTGATAAATATCATCCTGAGTAAGTTTTTCCCATTCTAATCATTTTTATTCACTTTTATTTAAGTGTATTTCTATATCTTTACATGAGAATATTTGATCACACTGTGAACCCCAAGAATGCATTATTTACTGGAAAAAATACCTGCTTCTACCTGTACTGTGGCTCAGTCCTAGCAGACTCCTTTAATCCAAGAGTTTTCTGCTTGAATATTGTAAACAGGATTAAATAAAATCAACCACAGGTCAGGAGGCAAAGCTACCAACCACTTGACAGGAGAAAACAATAGAGAGTAATTGGAAGGCAGGAGGAGGGAGAAAAAGACACACAGGAAGGAGAATGGAGGAACATCTGGTAGGAGGAGTTTTGTTTGAGATAGCATTGGAAAAAGTTCAGTTTCTGGGACAAAGGAGGAAAAGGAGGAGAAAGCAGTTGAGTTGTTTCTCTGCCTCCCTGGCTTAGCAGATTTTCACCCCAGCATCGGACTCCTGAGTCTTTATTGATAAAATTAAACACTAGAGACTTAGTTAAAAACAACGTATATGTAGACATTTAAATTGATTCCATGTTACAGCAATAAAAAACAATGGTGTGGTAAATATGTCTGTATAAATGTTTTTCTGACACACTGATTTTGTTGGCTTTTCTGTTTTCCCACTGTAAGTTTATATGATATGCATGGGTGTATGTACAGGTATGTATGTAGGATCTTTTCAATGAGCATGTGGTGTCCAGAGATTAACATTGAAAGACCTTTATTCATTTCTTTCTATGTACATTGAAGTGGGGTTCCTTATTTTAACCCAGAATTTTCTGGTAAGACTGATCTAACAAGACAGCTTGCTGAAAGAATATCCTGTCTCAACCCAAGCTGTTTATGCTGGGATTAGAGTTAGGCTACCATCACTCATGCCTGCTTGGGATCAAGCTTAGCACAAGAAGCACTTTTAACTTCTAAACCTCTTTTTCTGCCCTGTATTTTCTTACACTTAGTACGGGGGAGCCATGCCATATTGCACTATTATATTTCTTGAGTAAACTCTGTACTGTTTTCCATTATGCTTGTACTAATTTACATCCTCATCAGCAATAATTAAGCACTCCCCTTTCTATATCCTCATTAGAACTTGTGTGTATTTATGTGAGTGTTGATCATAGTCTTTCTAAGTGGGATGTGATCATAATTTATCATGATTGTTATTTGTAAAGGATAATTTGAATAACTAAGTTTAAGTACTTCATATTTAAATTTTTATAATCATATTCACAAGGCTTTTTTCAAAAATCATAGAATTTGAAATGTACGCTTCTCTATTTCAGATTAGGTAGATCTTCCCAGGGCCCAGAGATATTACTCAGTAACTTAAAAAACTGCTCCTTTTTCAGAGGAATGAAATCTGGGTACAATACACCATATCAGGAACCATACAACTGCCTGCAATACCAACTCTAGGAGAACTAGTAACTTCTTCTGGCCTCTGCAGGTCTACACATATACAACGTATACATATAGAAACACACATATACATAGAAAACATAACAAAAGTAAAATTAAAAACTCTGCCTATGGGTTTTTTTAAGATTCTATAGAACCATAGATGTGTTTGAATACAAGCATGTGAAGCTTTAATGTGAACATATTGCATTTTTACTATATTTCAAAATTATGCAATTTCTACTATTGAAATTTATTATTGGCTCATCAAGGATTTCACATTTTATTTCCCCAAACTTCTTATACCCCATCTTGCAGGAAAGCCAGGTAAGGAGCTCCAGACAAAAACTTAGAGACAAGAACTGAATCAGAGGCCATGAAAGAGTGAAAGAGTGCTCCTTTTATTGGTTAGTTCTTATATATATCACTCATTGAGCTTGTTTCATAAATCCTCAAAATGTCTTCACTGGAATCACAACACCTACAGTTGGCTAGGCCCTGTAACTACAATCACTAATAGAAAACAATATCCCTCACAGACATGCTCCCTCCAGATCAATAGAGGCAATTTCTCAATTGAATTTTCCTTTTCCTAGATGATGCTATTTGTGTCACACTGACAAGCATTAACCAGCATACTTACTATGTAATGTTCTTTTATGTCACAGTTTGACATGAAGTGAGTGTGTAGAATAGTTATTAAGAGGTACAATAAGGTTCACGTTTGTGTAGGTCAAGAGTAGGGAGCAAGGTTCTGTAAAGGAAGCAGTAGATTAGACATGAGTCGGGATATAGGCAAGAATGATGACTGTAGGTACTTGGATCCAAAGTGTTCCTTCAAAGTCATTCCAACATGGCTGAACCAGCCAGTCATATATGCAGTTAAATGGGTGACTGGAACTAAATGAGTCTCTACACTGGGAATCATATCAGAAGAAGGAACAATTTAAAACTGCCAATAAAACTATCAAGCAAGAAATATATCCTTTTTAAAACCAAATCTTGAAAACATAACATGATTACTATTACAGTTTCTTTTCTTTAATTCATTTTGTTTTTCCCAACATTCCTATATTATTTTCTAGTCTATACTTTTGAATTTTTGGCTAATACAGTATTTATTGGCTCTCTATTTTCCAATGAGAGTGACCTCACAATTTTATACAATTTATTTTGAACTGTTAAATGTTACTTATTTTATTCATATGATTTGTTAGGTATATATTAACTTCTAATTCTGTCACCATCATAGTATTGAAGAAATTGAATGCCACCAACCATTTTGTCCTAATTTCCTGACTTATTTTATATTTAATTGATTTTAAATTAGCTCTTTTAGAGCATTTTTAAATGATCATTAATAGATTTGTTTGTATGTGTTTTGTTCATAAAAGATTTTCTTGATTTTTCTCAAAGAACCAGTTCTTTGTTTCACTGATTCTTTGTATTGTTTTCCGTGTTTCTATTTTGTTGATTTCATCTCTCAGTTTGATTATTTCCAGTCTTTTACTCCTCCTGGGTGAGTCTGTTTTTTTTTTTTTTTTTTTTTTTTTGAGCTTTCAGGTGTGCTGTTAAGCCACTAAAGTGAGCTTTCTCCATTTTTTTAATGGGGCACTTAGTGCTATGAATTTTCCTCTTAGCACTGCTTTCATAGTGTCCCATAGGTTTGGGTATGTTGTGTCTTTATTTTCATTGAATTCAAGAAAGACATTAATTTCTTTCTTTATTTTTTCCCTGACCCAGGGGTTGTTCAGGAGTTGACTGTTCAGTTCAGTTTCCATGAGTTTGTAGGCTTTCTGGGGGTAGAACTGTTGTTAAATACTAACTTTATTCCAGGGTGATTAGATAGTACACAGGTGGTTACTATAATTTTTTGTATCTGTTGATGTTTGCTTTGTGGAACAATAATTTTTACTTTGAGATGGTAATACAAATAGTGTTGATTTGTTCTCTGTGGCTTTTGACATCGAAATTGAGAAACAAATTTTTTTTTATTTTTGAGATTATCCTCCTTCTTCTCTCTGCTCTTTTCTCTCCTCTTCTCTCTTATTTTCCCTTCCTGCTCTAATGGGAGCTCACCAAATTCAGCTGGACTGGGACTGAAGGAGCATGTGATCAAACCAGACTCTGAAAGTGGCTGAGAATCGGAGCTGACTGAGAAGCCATTGATAAAGGCACTGGGGCTTGTTTCTACTGCATGGACTGGCTTTTTGATACATTAGTCTATTTGGATGCACAGCTTCCTAGGCCTGGATGTAGGGGGGGAGGGCCTTGAACTTCCCATAGTCCAGGGTTCCCTGCCCCCTCTTAAGCATGGAAGAAGAGGAAGGAGCGTAAGTGGGGGAGTGGGAGGGGAGTGGGAGGAGGAGAGGAAGTGTAAATTTTTGAATGGAAAAATTTTAAAAAGACAAAAAAAAAACCATTTTATTTCTTTATTACTTTTGCTTTGGCAAGAAATAACCCCAAGATTTAAACTGGACACTTGTTAGACTTTAATATTTGGATTGTCTTAGTGGATTTTTTAAATCATCTTTTTACTGTGTGATCTAAGGAAATAATATCTACCATTTGCATAGTTATGCTTTTATGGAGTGTATATGAAATAATGGAGTGTCAATACTATCAACTTTCCCTTAAATATTGATACCCAATCCAAATTCTTCTGGATGAAGAAGGTCTGGTAGCAAAAACAGTGACTGAAAAAGACATGGTACCAAACTGATAAAAATATTCAACAAACCCATTCATTTATGATAACATGTATCTGTCTTCACTTCTCCCTCCAATATATACTTTCTCATTCATAGAAACTCATCACAAATGTTTTGTACTTTCACAAACTCAGGATTGATCTCTAGGAACTTGCAATCAACTGCTCATTCTTATGCCCATATGAAGATTCCCTGTAATTGGAAGCTTTCATATGGTACAGAAAAGCACCATGTTCCATGGTGAAAGTAGGGAGAATCACTGCTCTGAACACGTCTATCTTGAAAGGAAATCAAGAGATTATGGAAGTCTTATAGCAGTTACAAGCACTAAAGCAATTATGAAATAGTTGCAATAACCCAAATATTCCCTAATTTTAAAAAGAAGACATTTTATTTGATTTGGTCCTAGTTCATGTACTAAAACAAATTTTCAAGTCCTTCTGCATCAATGGTTCTGGAATATGTACCTTGTGGTCTTTTGTTTAATTATTTTTCCTGTTCACATCTGCCCTTCAGCATCCTAATTTACAGGGCTATGGTTGTACATGCGGTATCACCTTATACTGTATTGACATAAACTTCACACATTCTTTGGTCTCTGCTATTTATTGTTTGCTCTGAAGATACAATCCACTCATCAAGCTGTTCTCTAATTCTTATCAACACATTTTAAAAAAACTTTAAAATAGTACTATAGATACATGTTGTTATGGAAAAAATTATTTTTCTTTCCCACTTGCTACTCATTAAATCTTTAAGTATGTTGTGTATCCGTTATCTTTTTCTTCATCACTTACATTGTGCATTTCTCTGTTCTTCCTTGCTGAGCTTTATAAAATTATGATATGAGAAATGAGTCATGAATATGCACAGTTAAAAATTCTACTGAGATATAACCAGAAATGTGTGTGTGTCTGTCTGTGTCTATGTGTGTGTGTGTGTGTGTGTTTACACATGTGTTAAATATTAACTGAAGTCTATGTAGCTTTTTCTGAACTTTTTTTTTCAATTTTGTTTAGGTTGGAAACTTCTCTTTTTATCTTGTTCAATTTTTGTAAAGTTCCTGATAATTTAAAACTCAACAATAACAATTTTGGTATCCAAATGCCCTTGACATATGTTTGAGTTTTCATGTTCCACATGCCATCTCAGTAACAATTGATGATGTTGACTTCAGGAAAAAATACATTTGAGCCTTTGAGCCAAAATGACATCTCTTGTCTTGGATGTTTCCTCTTAGTAGTTTTCTAAGTACTGTTTATCACCTTCTTCCACTTGTCCTTGCCATGTTCAGAACTTAGTCATTATGAATCTATCTTTTCTTTCCTCTATGAAAATACTGAAATGCTCCTGAGTAGAATCAGTGTATACTACAACATAGTTTCATTTCTAAATTTGCCCAAATACAATCTGTGCAGTATCCAAGTAATGCTAAATTTCTTTCAGGTACTGAATTTATTCAAATGCCAATACCACATACTTAATGGTATACACCCTGCCAGAGTGCTGGGTTTATTCTAGATAGAAAATATTTGTAGTAAGCCTAAGTTTTTGTTGATGCTGTTGTCACCATATTTTAACCAAAATTAATAACTGATTCTTAATAATGTTTCTTAGGTTCTGGATGCCATTTTAAATGGTGTGTAAAAATTACTCACAGAAATATTGAATAGCTGCCACTGCTACTTCAATAGACATGTGAAAGTTTTATGCTCAGGGACATCAAGTAATCTGTCTTCATTCGCAGCTCTCAAAGTTCTCTCTGCCTTAAAGCTGTCATTCAAAATAGTATAGAACTTCCTATGGAGAGAAGACAATAGATATTCTAGGGGATTTTATCTTCTTTTTAACAGCATTTTAGGAAGGAATCCCTCAGGTGTAAAAGACTGCTTTGATTTCCTAAATATCTACACGTTTTTTTTGGGCTTCTATCAGGTTGGTATTTCTTTTACAGAAATACTCTCAAAAGAGCTCATTGTAAAGCAAAGGATAACAAGCCTATAGTCCATGATCCTAGAGAAGCTAAGTAACAAGTTGAACCCCAAGAAAAAAATACATAGATCCACCTGGAAAGGGGAAATAGACAAGACTGCCTGAAAAAATTGGGAGCATGTGAGTGGGGGAAGAAGGGAGAGCAGAAGGGGAAGTGGAGGGAAGAAGAGGGGGGAGAACTTGAGGGAACAGATGGAGGAAGGATAGAGATAAGAGCAAAAAAAGATATTTTGATTGAGGGACTCATTATGGGGCTAGCAAGAAAACTGGCACTATTCTCAGGAATTCCCAGGAATCCACAACGATGACCCCAGCTAAGACCCTGAACAATAGAGGAAAGGGTGCTCGAACTGGCCTTGCCCTTGCCCTGTAGTCAGACTGATGAATATCTTAAATACTACCATAGAACCTTCATCCAGCAACTGATGGAAACAGAGGTAGAGACAAACAACAGAGAACTCTGCTGAGCTCCCAAAATCCAGTTGAAGAGTAGGAGGAGAGAATATGAGCAAAGAGCTCAAGACCATGATAGGTTCACCCGTGGAAACAGTTTACCTGAGCTAAAGGGAGCTCACCAACTCCAGCTGGACAGGAAGGAACAAGCAGCAAAGGATGAAACTCAACCATCTGAACATAGGTGACAGTTGTATTTCTGAGGAAAACTGCTAGGGCCACTGTCAATGGCACCAGGATTTATCCCTACTGCTTGTACTGGCTTTTTGGGGACCTATTTTCTTTGAATGGATACCTTCCTCACTCAGACTAAATATAGTAGGGAGGACATTGGACCTTCCCCAAAGCAATGTGCCTCACCCTTGCTGAGGAGTGGGAATGGGGAGGTTAGATAGAGGGAAAGGGAGGGGGTGGTAGTACGAACTGGGATTGGTATGTAAAATGAAAAAAAAAAGATGATTTATTTTTTTATAAAAAATAAAATAAAAATTTTAAGACAGAACTTAAATAGTCAGAACAGTGATACTGTGAGTAACGGAGGGCATCAGAAGAAGTTATGAGACAAAACTTTGCTGTGGAGAAGTAACAAACACTTCTACTCACCCCAGATAGGAAGTTCACTGCAAGACAAAGTACTAACATCACCAAAGCCTAACTTCATAGACCATGAGTTTTATTGGGGTTAGTTATAGGAATATAGTTGAGCATACATATACATAAGGAGATATATGTATATATGCATATATAGTTTCATAATTTGAATAGACCTCTTTTGATTTTTTGAATACTTTCTACATTTTTATTTACCATCAAAAGAAATTAACCTATCTTCTTTATAACAAAGTTAACCACAGAGAATATGACTTTATTGTACCCTATAAGAAACAGATTTTGGTATTCCAAGTATTATGTTGAGGGCAAAGAGTATCGTTCCTATAATATTTTGTTAAGTTTTTTATATAGAAATAGTAAGAATTAATATTTGAGTCTATTATGGTGTTCTTAAATTTTTATTTTTATATATCTAGTTGAAATAAAATTATATTACTTTGCCTCCTCTCTTTGCTTTCCTCCTCTCTTCATCCCTTCTAATATCTTCTTTCAAATTCCTCTTATGCTACCTCCCATTATAAAGTTTGTAGACTCTTTTTCCTTGATTATCATTGTTTCACACATGTATGGATCTGTATGTACATACACAGATACACACACAAATGTAAAACCTACTGAGTCATTTTGGCTATTTGTGTGTATATGTTTTCAAGACTGACCACTCTACAATAGACAATCAATTAAAGAGCCCATCTTTGGGAGAAGATTATCCTCCTTATCCCTATAGTCATTAGTTGCCTGTAGTTATTATTAAAGTATGAACTGGACCAATAGACAGATAACAATCGTTTATAGTCAATATGCAAAACAAAAACTGTTTTAAATTTTAAATAGCATGCATGAACACTTTTTTCTTATTTCCTTATTAATGTAAATATTAGTTTCTGGTTTCTAGGAAATATAAGCTAACTGAAAATCTAGTTTTTTTTCCTAACACTAAGTTTCTGTAGAAAGTATACCTCCTGGGAAACTCCCAAGTCTTAATTTGACACTATCATTTAAACTGTTAAACAAGTACAAAGTGATTCATTTATACTTTTCTTGTAGTAAGAAATTGTTTCTAAGTGTGAAAAGCAAAAGAGTCATATCCTTAAGTTTTATAGCATGCATGAATTCCATGAGTTTATATGCTAATCCAACAGACCTTAGATAATACCTTATTCTTATGCTCGATAAAGCATATAAAAGGTAGAAGAAAAATACATTTTCTTTAAATCTTAAAGAAAAGTAGGTCACACTCAAAGGTAAAATTTCCACATCTAATTAGCCATAAAATTTATTGAATATTTTGTGGTTTTGCTATCTCCACGGAAATAATGCTTACTTTTAAAATTAATTGTTTCTAAATTGTAATTATCTGGTAATGTTCTAAATAGGATAAATACAATAGACTATATTCAAGAAGTCTAATTTTATGAATTAACTAATATAAGTGGTTATTGAGTGTTTAGAACTTGATAAAATATTAATATTGTTTTAAAGCAACATTGGCAATTTCTACTATTATTATTCTGCATTTCATGAAAAATCTGTGGATTTGCAGCAGAGCCCTGTCAGTGATGTCTTATTCTGACAGGGACTGGGCCCTGGCATTCTGTTAACATCAGAAAGTATAAGAAAGCAGGGATTCACTTTTATTTAATTTAAATGTAACAGACTCCTTCTCAGTAAGCAATTACCCTATGGTTCACTCACCTTCCCCTTTTTCCGAAAGACTAGTTGTGATCAGCTCTCTACTTGTATGTAAGATGTATGTAAGCTGGAGTTATTTCACCTTCATGTTTTATTTATACTTGATTTTCTGTAGAACATCTCAATATAACAGTATGTAAAGGTAGACAGATCTTCATGGTCACTTCTAAATTTTGTCTTGTCACAGTAAGGCTCATTCACATATGTCAATTGTTTATACTAGGAACAGTTTAGGTGTTTGTTTTCATTTCTCAAAGGCAATTCATTAAGAGTTGTTGTTAAAACTACTTCCCTAAATACTTCTCAAGGAATATTCTCCCAAGCTGAATCTAACACCCTTGCTCACAGACTTACCTCTATTATATGTATTTGAGGATAGCCTTGGGTATTCTAAAGTGGACCTTACCACAGGTTTTCAGAAAATCAACTTAATTTGCTGCACTTTTTTTTGGTTCCTTTCATTCCTCCAAAGATTGTCTGATGTGTTGAAGATTAAGTCCAACATCTTGGCAGTGATCTATATCCCTATATTTATACTAGTTAGCTTGTAATTTTACTTCACTTAACAATCCTGGTTTCCTTACTCTTGTTGGAATACAACAATCTAGTACCTCTTCCCAGTGTGTGGATACATGCTCCCCTATTCACACTTGGCATGGTTCCGACTTAATTGTTTTGATGTCTCAATCACATCCTTATGTAAAAGCCTTAATGTCATCTCTTTAGATAATCCTTCCTTGGTTATCTTATTAAAATATGTTTCCCATTTTACTCTTTTCCCTGCAATTTATTGATTTTCTTGGTAGAAAACAACATAATCTGCAAGTGACTCAACTTTGTTTTTAAAATGTGGTCATAATTTTATTTAAATATATACTCAATGAATGAAAGTCTTAATCTGTTTTTGTCATTGCTAGTTTTAAGTATCTATATGGGATCAGAAAATATTTGCTGTGTAACAGAGCTATTCATTATAATTAAGTTACTATTAAAGCAATCTTTGGTAAATTATAAGATTATTATTAATTTTTGTCTTTTGTTTTTGGTCAACCCACCTAAATATTGGGACATAAAGTTCTTAGTAAATAATATTAATAATACTTGCTAATAATTAATATGTATAAAATATTTGGATGTGAATTTAAATTGTTTATTTTAACTGATAAATAGCTGTAAGAACAATATATTTAGGTGTCCCTACTTCTTTTCAGTTGAAATATATGTGATTAAGAGTTAAATGTCTTTTCCAAGATTGACAGCCAACAGATCAGTTAAAAGGTTATTCTGCAGTAAAGAAGTAACAAGCTGTCTATAAAGCTTGTTTTCTTCCCCTGTGGCTACTTAGTTTTCTTTTGCACCACAAAATTATTTCCAAGAGTAAAATTACTTGAGTCAAACTGTTAACAAATTCCTAATTTTAATAGTATTAGAGTTCAATGTATTTTTAGAACAGATCAAATATAAATCATTATTTTGCATTTACCTACATCATGAGATTTTTTTCTATATATCATTTATACATATCAAATTTTAAAATAAAATTTTGAATATTCTTTTATTTTTCTAATTTTTCTCTTTTATTCAAAACACATTCTTTTCTCATACAATATATCTTAACTACAGTTTCCCCTTTTTCTACTCCTCCCAGTTGATCCTCCACTGCCATCCCACCTAGATCCACTATCTTTCTGTCTCTCATTGGAAAAGAATAGGCTTCTAAGAGATAAGACTTAATACCAACTAAATAAAATAAAATAAACACCATAACATCGAAGTTGGAGAAGTCAAAGCAACAGAAGAAAAAGTTAAAAAGAAGGCACAAAAATAAGACACTTATTCTTCACACACTCAGTAATCCCTTACAATACTAAATAAAAGCCATAATATATACAGAGAGGACCTGGTGTAAACTTGTATCATCCCTTTTCTTATTGCTTCAGGGTCAATGAACATATGGGTTTTGCTTAGTTGATGTAGAGAGCCTTGTTATACTGGTGTTCTCCATCCCCTCTGATCCCACACACTTACTACCTCCTCTTCCATGGAGTTCCCTGAGGGCTGAGGGGGCAGGGAATTTCATGGAGCTCTATGCTCCAAGTGCTCAAGCTCTCTCTCTCTCTCTCTCTCTCTCTCTCTCTCTCTCTCTCTCTCTCTCTCTCT
>NC_022013.1:38789838-38805700 GCF_000317375.1 Microtus ochrogaster | reverse complement strand
CTCTCTCTCTCTCTCTCTCTCTCTCTCTCTCTCTCTCTCTCTCTCTCTCTCTCCTCTCTCTCTCCATACTGTCTTGCTTCTCTACTCTTTCTAATATAATGCAGAAGAGATAAAACTTCTCTGGTTATGACTAGCTGAGGCACTGATCTATGTGTGTAGAAGAATATCATTTGGAGTCATTTTTCATCTTTTTTATTTTTTTGCTTTGTTTTTGAGACTGGTAATATTTAGTTTTAGCCTAGGTCTTTTGGCCATCTATCCTCAGGTGCTTATTCACACAAGCAATGTTATATATGTCTTTCATCTCATGGATTGGGTCTTAAGTTAAATTAAAATGTCTTAGGATTTCTATTGCTGTGAAGAGATACCATGACAACAGAAACTCTTATAAAGAAAAAACATTTAATTAAGTTGGTTTACAGTTTGGGAAGTTTAGTTCATTATCAACATGCTGTGACATTGTGGCATGCAGGCAGACATACTGTTGGAGTAGGATCTGAGAGTTTTATATCTTGACCTGCAGGCAACAGGAAGTAATATAATACACTGGGGGAATGGTTTGAGTATATACCCCACCTCACAGCCCACCTTCATAGTGACATACTTCCTTCAACAAGGCAGTACCTACTCCAACAAAGCCATACCTCCTAATAGTGCTGTTCCATTTGGGTGTAAAAGGCAAGGACATTCAAACTACCACACTGACCAAGCTTGACTATTCTGGAACTTGCTCTGTATAATAGGCTGGCCCAAAACTCAGAGATCCACAAGTCTCTTGCTTCCTAGGGATTAAAGGTGTGTGCCACCACACCTGGCTCTAAAATTTTCCTTTATTCCTTTTCCCAATTTGGAAACTTAGAGAAGTGGGACCTTTCCCTGAAGCCACCACTCCATTTATTCTTTTTCTTACATTTTTTTTAATCTGCTTGGACATAGAACTCAGATCCATTCTACTTCCTGGTGCTCCTTTTTCTCTTCAATTTTTACATTTTATATTTTCCCTTGCTCAGTTTGCGCATTTTGATTAGAAACCTTCATTTGAATTAATACTATTAACCATACAACATAATTTATAGTAGGCTGTTTTTATACTTCCTCTACCAATGGAAATAATCCAAAACTCTTCACTTTAGTCTCATGCATACTCTTTAGATAAGGTCAAAAAGCATCCTTATTCTTCACCAAAATATCACAAAAAATATCTCTAGCCCACTCCTTCTCTGAAGCCTCTTGAACCAGGCCCCTATAGCTCCATTCATCCTCAGCACGACTGTCTTCCATGTTCCTACCATTAAGGTTCATTATGTAATACTTAAAGCATTCCACTGCTTTTATTAATTTGATATTCCCTCTCTGCCTTTGGTTAGTATGGATAAAGATTTATCCATTTTGTTGATTTTCTTGAAGAACCAACTCTTTGTCTCATTGATTTTTTTGTATTGTTTTCTTTGTTTCTAATTTGTTCATTTCAGCTCTCTCCTGCTCTCTAGTTCTCTTGAGTGATGTTGCTTCCTTTTGTTCTACAGTTTTCAAGTGTTCTGTTAATTCACTAGTGTGGAAATTTTCAGGCTTCTTTATGTAGGCATTTAGTGCTATGAACATGTGTTTTATAGGTTGTTTGCCATTTTATGGATTGATAGAGATGTTTGGTAAGAAAATATACCTGTATTCTATATTATCTGAAACTTTCAGGAACTGGGGATATGATGCAGTGATTAGGTGTCTTTTGTCTTGGTAGAGAATCTGAGTTCAATTCCTAACACTCAAATCAGGGGACTCACAGACACCTGTAACTCCAGCTCCTGTGTATCCTCTTGTGGTTTCCATAGACACTGCGTTCATGTGCACACATACACCATCATATATATATGTACATGCTGGAAAAATAGTTGAGTCAATAAGAGGACTGGATGCTATTCCAAAACATTAAGGCATTGTTTCCAGTGCCCTCATGAGGGTTCACAGCCAGATGTACCCCAGTTCCAGGAGACAGAAATTATTTTTTTTTAGACCAAATAAAAATGCCCATGTTTAATAAATGTAGCACTCCTGGGTGGCCGGGAGCATGGAGTGGGAGAGAGGGGGCGGGGAGCTTCACACAAAACCCCAAACCCACGTGTTCTTTTCTTCAGTGGCAGCCTAAATAGCCTGTGGAAGTGGTCCTGACCTCCGTTTTCTTTATGGCTGAGTATAATTTCATTGTGCACACACTGTAGTTTCATTACCCATCCGTCTGTTGATGGACATTTGAATGCCCGATCTGAATTTGGCAGAACTGTTTGAGAAGGACTAGAAAGCGTAGCCTTGTTGGAGGAAGTGTGTCACTGGGGTGAGCACTGAGGTTTCCAAAGCCCAAGCCAGGCTCAGTTGGTTCTCTTTTTCTACTGTGTGATTGTCTCAAGATGTGAGCTCTTGGCTACTGCTTTAGTGCCATCCTGCCAGCTGCCATGCTTCCTGTCATAGTGGTCATGGACTCGCCCTCCTCTGAAATTCAAGGTTCTATCTTCTAAAACGGAGAATAATTCCCTTGCTCCATACTGTTTGATGAAAGTAATGAAAAATCAAGTCTAATCAAGATTTTATCAGCAATTGTCTCTTTTTAAATCATTTGCTGACTTTTTCTTACTTTGTATGCTTATGTCTTATTTCCATTGCTAGGACAGAAACTGCTTCTTATACTTTTCCTCGTTTTGGGTACAACACTAAACATATCACTTTGGATACAAAGGCTACATTTAATTATGCACTAAGATTTGTTTGGTTTGGATCTTGCACCAAAACCTGCTTCAAGAAGGGAATAGTGGATACTCCTGTACATATGCCCAAGAGGCTCTATCTTAGTGAGTATTATTGCTGTGAAGACACATCATGACCAAGGCAGCTTATAAAAGAAATCGTTTAATGGGGACTTAGGATTTCAGAGGGCGAGTCCATGACAGAAATTCTTATATGTTCTCTCTACCAGGCATATAAGTGGTGCACAAAACACTCATACACATTACACTAAAGCCATGCAATAAAAACAAATTACATATTACAAGAGAAATAAAGCAGTTTAAAATTAAGGTTCCAATTAAAATTTATTTATTATGTTGAACTATTTGTTCTTCTTTTTTATTTATTTATTTATTGAGGATTTCTGCCTCCTCCCCGCCACCACCTCCCATTTCCCTCCCCCTCCCCTGATTAAGTCCCTCTCCCTCATCAGCTTGAAGAGCCATCAGGGTTCCCTGACCTGTGGGAAGTCCAAGGACCGCCCACCTCCATCCAGGTTTAGTGAGTTGAGCATCCAAACCGCCCAGGCCCCCCCAAAGCCAGCACGTGCAGTAGGATCAAAAACCCACTGCCATTGTTCTTGAGTTCTCAGTAGTCCTCATTGTCTGCTATGTTCAGCAAGTCCGGTTTTATCCCATGCTTTTCAGACTCAGGCCAGCTGGCCTTGGTGAATTCCCGAAAGAACATCCCCATTGTCTCAGAATGTGGGTGCACCCCTCGCGGTCCTGAGTTCCTTGCTCGTGCTCCCCCTCCTTCTGCTCCTGATTTGGACCTTGAGATTTCTGTCCGGTGCTCCAATTAGGGTCTCTGTTTCTGTCTCCTTTCATCGCCTGATGAAGGTTACTATTCAGGGGGATGCCTATATGTTTAGAGAAGCTAAATAAGAAGGTGAATCCAAAGACAAACATGAACTATTTGTTCTTAAATTAGTATCTGACTTCCTCACAGCAAAAGAATGCTGCAGACCTAATAGAAATAAGCTACATTAAGACTCAGTGCCCCAGTTCTTACAATCTGTTGTTTCCTTCACACAACATACTAAATGCTTTAAAGTTTTGGTATTCCGTCTGGAGATACAATGGAGAAGTGTATGGCATTGAGTGGTTACTAATGAAAACTGACTTTGGGATGATACTACGGTTCTGGTACACTTCTGGTTAGAAAAGGAGGCCTTTTGGAAAGGAAAATTCATGAGACAGAGATACAAAGTTTCAAAACAAGTAACATCAATCAATAGATTATCTACATGAGTTGCTTTATCTGGTCCTCAGAAACAGGTGTCAGTATCCACATTCTTCCTTTTTAACTATACTGAGCTAAAATACATCCACATTTATTGTGTTCATAATGATGGAAGAAGAAACTGAAAATGTCTAAGTATGTTTTATTAGGAATACTCTTTCACAGGATCAGTCTTTTGGAAAGTTACAAAAAATGACATCTGGTTATTCCTTCTGCCATTAGCATTCACCGGATACAACCTTGCTTCTGTTAAATGAATTTATAAAGTTCTCGTAGACAACATTTCATAATAACACATGCACAAATCCAGTTCTAGACCTAAATTTAAGTAAGACTTTTAGATTGTGTTAGGTAGTTGTATTTGTTCTCTCACTTAATACAGAAACATTGTAAAGTAAACTTCTTTAACCTATTTTACATATGAGAAATTGGTCCTTAGTTAAAAAAATACTGTATGGTAAAATTAAAGTAATTGAGAGTCTACTTCAACTCAGCTCAAATTCTATGTGATTACTTTTTAATATTTTTGCTTGTCCACTTTATCATAATAAATTGCATATATATAATATTCCAGAATATTATCACTTTTTTGAAAAATATAACATGTGTATTATATAAAAGTGAAATACCTGTAAATGTCTGTAAACAGACAAAATAAGATTTATTGGAAGAAATACTGAAAACACATCCACACATCCTACTGTATAAGTAAAATACTGAATTTCTTCAGACCTTGTTAGAACATTTATAAATAACATCCTTTGCCCATTTCAGTTTTTCTCTCAGGGAATAAATGCAGCCTCCACAGTGCTGTCCTTGGGCCTTAATTAATTTGCTCCTCAACAACTATACAAACTATTTTGAGTATGTCAAGTGTCAGGATTGTGCATAACAATTAGACCCTAAATGTGAATAAAATAATGCTTATAGTTTTAGCTATATCACAAATATGTAGTGAAAATGGCAGATTGACATGCATTCACTGAAAAGAAGTATTAAGTGATAAATAATTGTATATGGTATTTGCTTGAACAAACAAAGAATGAAAATTAAGAAAACAAGGGGGAATGCAGGGGTAAGTGAAAGGTAGAAAGAGGATAAAAGACATGGGAAGCAAATAACAAGGATGTTACAGTCTTAGGGTCTTGAACAGGTTCATTTTCTCTTCAAGTTAATTAATAGGATAAAGAAAATCTTAGGTTAACCTGGTAGCAGCAGTAGAAATTCCAGACATGAGAAAGAAGCAACCAATGAAGAACAGAGTTTAATAGTGGTGAGGAAACACACACACAGGAAGATACAGAGATAAAAAACACATCTTAAAATATGAATAGAGGGGGATATTCAGTAGCCTGAAGTCCAATTTTTCATTAAGGACTAGATATTTTAAGAGTGAGTGAGGAGTCTCCTTTCCCCAATTTAGGGCTAGCCACTTTGAACAAAGACTGGTGAACTGATAGACCCTCTGCTGATACAAATACATATAAATGATATCTGGCCTTGAATGTTAGCACCAGCCCACCATCAGAAGGGCACTAATGGGTAGAGACAAAGCACACAGGCCCTTAGGCCTTTGTTTTAGGTCAGAATTGTGAAGAAAAGTTATAAGTTTGTATCTATATTATCTATTTATGGTCCTTCTTTCTGTCTGTTGATCTGGGACCTATCTGATTCCTAGTTCTTTCTCTCTTTTCAGTTTCTTTCATCTTCTGCACTTAAGAACTTACTCAGTCTCAAGCCATGTTCTAAAATGAAGGTTAAATTATTCTCCCCTACATTTCTCTGGTCTCAGCAATTGGACATGAACAGTCCTTTTCATACAATTTCCATATTGTGGAGTTTAAGTTGTGTTAATTCTATTAGAAATTATTTTCTCTTAAAGATCACAAAATACATTATAAATAGAATAGGTTTTATAGGTAATTAACATAGCTGCCTTAACTCAACAGGTACAAAGTTTTGATAAGCATAATATTTTTAAGGGTGGAAATACAGTAAAGGACAATATCTTATTTTCAATCTGGTTCCTCAGCTGCCTACACTGAAACATACTCCGTCCATTAGTGAGACATTCTGTTTTTTTTAGGTTTTATCTATTTCATTGTCTCCCCTTTCTGTCCTTATCAATGCATGTATATCCTTCTAAAGACCCTCTATGATTTGGCTTGTTATATTCACCTTTAACTGATATTTTTAAAGTATGTATGCACTTAATAGGAATCTGGATGGTACTTTGATCAAACATTTGTCATTGGTGATTGTAGTGGTGCTGGTTTTTAACTGCCTGGGAATCATGTCAGAGCTATGAGATGATAGGCTTCTAGTTGAGTAAGATCATTTTTCTTTCCCTAGAATAATGATGATAATAAAAGCCATAGCTTTCCTTTGATGGTTTTTAAATCATGTTTATGTTTATTTCTAGATTTACCCTAATGAATAGAGCAAAGAAAATTGTTTGAAGATTGGCAAATAGCAATAATGGTTTCCAGCACTCTATTTAATGTTTGCTACATATATTTATCATTTTATGTGTAACCCACACACTGTTTTACAGCTCGTTATTTAGAACAGTAGGTTGTTCCCTCCCTGAAACAGAATAAACTAATTTCAATTTGCCTTCTAACTAGAAACAACTGTTAATAATATGGAAACGTAATGAGCAAAAGCCAAAAATCTTTCTCAGAAACTATTTCCATTAGATTCACATAATATTCTTTAAAAACTACTGCATTCCTGAGTTCTTTGGTAATGGAGGAAACAAGTTATTATAATTTTATATAATCATGCTGTTTTCCTAAATTGTTTTTTTTACTATGACAGGTCATTTTTAATCCAAGTAGCTGTTTATACGATATTAATGTGAAAAACCCAAACTGCACATTTACAAGCTCTTGGTGTTGAAATAATGTCCTTAAATAGCTTGTTTCTTGATTCAGCAGTAAAACAATTTTAATCAATTTATTGCCTACATCAATGGAAGTTAACAGCAGGACCAAGTTGGTCTTAACTTTTTCCAGTATGTTTTCTGTTTTGATCCTGAGAAATGTGAAATTAATAACTGTACAACTGGAAGACTTGTCACAGCATTGCCTGATCAAGAAAGAGAAGAGAAAATACATATCTAAACAGGAACTAGTACAAGTTGAGAAAAGAATTAGCAATTCATATAGTACTTGGGAAACTGTATAGCCATACAGACGTCTTAGAATTTTTTTTTTAATTGGTAGAATATACCTGTTTAAAAAGGCCAGCAAGTGGATTCCCTGTACCCGCCTCAATGTTAGGGAACGATCCCAGTCCTTCCTCAAGTTGGTGTGCCATGTTTTGTCCAAACCCATGTTCTTTTGTGAATAGAGATGGAGAAGTTGATGGGAATAGGGGTAGATGAAAAATTGGGGGAATGGGAGGAGAGGAGGGAAGTGAAACTGGTTGGTATGTGAAGCAAATTATATTTAAAAAGTCAGCAATTTTATAGAGAAATTCCAGCTACTGATTTTTTTTTGTAGGCACATGATTTCACATTTTTAACTGGAAGTGAGAAACACAGCTCTGTGCATACACATAGGAACAATTCAAATTCATCCTGCACTGCTAATATTGTTCGTTTAGTCTTTATCATTTGTGTACTGTAAAATTAAGATATAATCCCCATTATTGGTCATTGTTTTCTTTTCCCTCTCAACATCTGGGCCCAACAAATATCTGGAAGTTAAAGTGAATTTGTCTAAGACAAACTGAATCAATATCTTAGCCTTCTCTCTGATATTTTTATCACTGGAAATTTTTTAATAGTGTTAGATTAAAGAGAATTACAAATATGAATTAGACCACCTCAAAAATAATCTTAATTTTGTTACTTTCTTCTTTCCTCTTTCATGATGATATTACAACATCTCAAAATAAATATGTGATACCAATATATTGATCTCTATAAAACTATGTGTTCATACACATGTAAATGTACAAGAGAGGTTCTAATACACTATGTAACTTAAAGCTGACATGATCATTTAAGTTAGTTATCAATGTCTAATTCAGCTACCTCCACCCCAAAGCTTAAGTTTGGAGAATTTTAGTCTGTCCATGAAAAGACCTGAGACTATCCTTGCAATGACAGAATATATCAATAATAATATCTATTTTGAGAAACTATTATGTATCAATAGCACAAATTGCAGTATTCAAATAATTTTGCTAGACATCACAGAATTCAGTAAAATAAACATTTAGCTATATTTAAATTGCATTATCATAGATTTTAAAAATTAAAGAAAAAAATTTCCAAAGGCACAGATGTTAGTGAAGTGGTGGAAGACCATGCTACCTAGATTGCATATAAATAAGCATTCTATTAGCCATATTGGTTACTTATCTTTGTACTATAATAAAACACCAAAGGAAAGCAATTTAAGACAAGGAAGCTTTATCTGGGTTATGCTATGCTTCCAGAGGAAAGGTGTGGCAGCAGAAAGAAAACGTCTTGTGTGACCATGGTCATGATGTAGAGGTGGATGCTTCTGGTCCTCTGGATTTCTCCATTTTATTCAGCTTGCAAATGTAGCCCATGGAACAGGGCTTACCACAAATGTGACTTTCTAACCTGAATTAACCTAATCTAGATATACCCCCTATAGTTAGTCTCAGAGATTGTTTCCATGGTGATACTTAATCCCAACATTTCTAACGAAGTTTAACCACCATAAGATGTAGTTTAACCATCATAAGATGTAGTTTAACTGTCATAAGATGTAGTTTAACCATCATAAGATGTAGTTTAACCATCATAAGGTGTAGTTTAACCATCATAAGATGTAGTTTAACTGTCATAAGATGTCATTGGATAAAACTTGTCTTCACTACAGTTGCTGGATCTCAAAGAATCACCTGAGTTGTGTAAGATTCCAAGATGCGATGCTTAGAAAGAGCAGTTTGTATTTGTGATAGGATGGGATAGGTATAACAGAGATAGTGTTCCATGCTTTAAGAAACCTGGGACTCAAGTTGGAAGTAAAACATAGGGTCTCTGATGCCTGCAGAGTGAAATAATCTGAACACTCCAGATATTGTCACGACTCTGACAATCAAATTTCAGCATTCTAAGTCTTAGACATAAACCACAGTGCCCACATATGCTCAGTCCTGCTGTGTAGACTTTATCCCTGCATGGTAGTTTGCCATGATGGCTTTTAGAGTGGGATGAACCCAATAACTTATAACAATTTGATTCAATATTTACTATCTTTACAAAGATAATAGTCAAATGGCCTTTGTTAGCATGTCAGTGAATATCAAGTAGTGTTATTTTTCCTGAGTTTTATTGGTCACAAGAGGGTTAAAAATCACAACAAATAAATACAGGCATTGCTTCAAAGTATCTGTGGTTGTAATCTGGTTTCTGCAGTCAATCAAACATAAACTAAAGGACTGGTAATATGACTTAGTGGTTAAATGCACAAGCTGCTCTTCCAGAGGACCCCGTTTAGATTCCTTGCACTCACATGCAGTTCACAACCTATAATTACCATCTGTAATTTCAATGCCCTCTTTTAGCTTCTATGGACACTGAGGGCATGTGGTGCACAGACACACATGCAAGCAAAGCAAACAAACAAAAAACATAAACTAAATAACCCAGTATTTCTAAATTAAAGTTAATGGAGAAATTTATAACCATTAAGTGCGCATTTTCTTTTTATATTATTCTCCTGGGAACTTTCTCAAGTGACCTTGCCTCAGTCCTGTTCTTAAGTGGCTCTTTACACTTTGATCAAGTACTTCCTATTAACTCTAAATCTGTGGGGCTATCTCAATGGTAGGAGAAGCTTTTGAACAGGCTCATGGACTGCCCAGTTCTTGAACATTAATAAGCTTTCTTCTCAGAGCTTACATTAACACTCTTTCTAACAGAGACACACTTTTCCTTACAGATTTGAAAAGCTCCAATAATGATTTTAGGATCTAAAAGTCAGGTGAGAAGAAATGTATCATCAGGCATTAGGCTGCCTTGAAATTGCCCAGTAGGATACAAGATTTCTGAGAAAATGTCTGAACTTAATTGCACATTTTTATTCCTCTTTACAAGGAAAGGTAGCAATACCTTAGGCAGGTTAATACTTTCACTTTAGAGCTAAATAAAAGGAAAATCTTTTTGAACTTGGCAAAGTACAGCAATTAATTTGGCCTGATAAGGTATAAATCACAGATAGAGCTATGATTACACTTAGACTGCAAAAGGTAGTCAGTCGTAGACTGTGTAGGGCACATATTAAACTTCAAATAAAATTCCATTTCTCATCTGAATTAAAACCCTACAACGCAGTTCTAAATCTGTTCATAGTTTCAAAGTCCCATTTAAAAGTCAACTCCTATACAGCACCTTCCATATTACCTCAGTAGTCATTCCGGCTTTTTTCTTCATTTACATTTTTGTCTGCATCACTGCTGTGGTCCCAGGTAATGCCTTGTAACAACACATCTGTGATTGCTGTGAAGTTCCTCTTCATCACTGAACTCATTTTTATAGCTTTGGCAGTTTTGGGAGGTTAAAATATATTAATCATATGAAAATCATTATAGAATATTTCCTCATTGTGCAATTCTGTATTTGATAATGTATTCTAGCACATTATTTATGATATACTTTCAAATAAAAAACACAAGGAAAATATAAATATTTGTTAGTGTAGTATCAAAATCCATCAGATAGCTTCTGGGATACAGGAATAATAGAAGATTTTTTAAAAATATTTTATGTTTTAACTTAAAAATTATATAATTTTCCTCTTTACCTCTTCTCCATTCAAGTTCCATACTTGTTTACTCTGAATATCAAAATATCTTTTTCTTTTTTTTTAAATAGAAATACAGTTTTTCCAGAATTTGAAGCTACCTACCTCTGCTAGAATGTTCTTATGAACAAAGCACAGATCATATCAAAACTCACACCAATTCGATCTAACTCAATTATACAAATATATCATAGGGATATACATACAAATCATAGAGATAGAGTCATTAACAAGCAAAATTGGTAATAAATATTACTATTTATTATTAAAGCGCCAAATTAACATAATTCTTAATACACATTTTAGTATTCTGCTGTTCACAACTGTTTGTAGTGTTCAAATATATGATATATAATACAATTATGACATTAAATACTCATATTTCAAAGAGAATTTCTGTCTGAATTAATCACCAAGAACTCCCAAGGAAAGGTTCCTCACCTCACACGTTAGCTTGGAGGTTGACAAGCCTGAGCTTCTTTTACCCACTGACCATGAAGTGGAGTAGGGTTTTTCTCACCTTGTCTTTAGGTTTGACAATCTATTAGCACAACTGTGAACTCAGAGAAGCACTACATTTAGTGATTAAAGTTCTCTTATAGACAAAATAAAATAAAAGGTTAGCATAAAAATGAGAAGCCTGAGCCAGCGTGATGATGATGCAAGCCTTTAATCTCAGCATTCAAGAGGCAGAAGCAGCAGGATATTTGTGGTCTGCAAAGCTAGTTTCAGCACATCTAGGACTGTCTTGGAACACAAAAACACAGAGAAAGAGATGGGATGGGGAAAGGAGAGAGAGAAACCTAGGGTGGGTCTCATAGGGCTTCAAATTTGAATATTCTACATCTGCTACCCATCACTCGTGATATGTCACTATCCACACAAATCCAATGTGGACCAAAAGAAATGAGTATCGCTATCCAGGAACCCTACTTCGAATACTATTTACCAGAGACTTTAGTGAGACTTCATACAGGGAGGTGAATAGTTCATTCACTGGGCACTGAGATTGGACTCTATAGCTAAACGCTTTGCATCTTGATGAACAAGATGATCCCACATGGTTCACAGCCCTCCCTTCTCATCACATAGTTCATTACTCTGATGCTTACAGTCCTCATTCTGAGTCATTAGTTAGCAGAACTAGGAACCCATTTTAAGGAACAAGAATTGTTTATGAATGTAGTTTTAAACTGAAAGCCAAAAGAAAAGCAGTTTCTTACATAACAATAACATATTTCTTTGATTTGTCCACATCTTCATCAATTTTGTCAGAATCTTCTTGATAACAATATACTTGAATGCAAAACCACCAACGTAAGTCACCTGTCCCTGTTTCCAGAGTGTTGGGATTAAAGACATCTATCACAATGCCTAGATACATTGATTGATCTTTACAGAATCTAGATTCATTGGAGACAAAACTCTTAGCAGATCTGTGAGGAATTATTCAGATGAGGTCAATTGAGATGGAAAGATACATTCTCTTAGAAACTTCACCATTTCATGTTATGAGGTCCCATAGTGCATTAAAAAATGTAGAAATCAATCTAAACCCCAGTATCTGTTCCTTTATGCTTTCTATTATGGATGTAGCATGATTACCTGCATCATCTACCTGCTGCCATGATTACCTAGATATGCTGGGATATATCCCCTAGAACTCTGATCCAAAATGAACCATTTCTTCCTTAAATTGCTTACGTCACACGTTTTGTCCAAATAATGAGATGGGTAACAAATATGACACTTAAAGATTAAAATGTGTTTGTCACTTCCCATGATAGAAATATGTTTGTTACTAAAGGGAAAGTTAGGAAAGGATGATTGTGATTCCTAGTGGCATTTTTGAGCTCATCGATTCATGCAACTACCTAACTACAGCATGCAATTGAAGATGCAAAGCCCATATTTTGATAAATTTCAATAATTCAACTTATAAAACGACTTAATCAACACATATTTTAATACTCACCAAAATATAAATCTGCCTGCATTTTAGCTCAGCCATTTCTTTCCAACTAACAGCTATGATCCAGCTGGCTTTTAACTGCTATATATAAAGTCAATGTTTCAGATTCTGCATTACAAGAGTAAAACTGGAAAGTAGCATCTATAAAAGATTAAGCTTCTTTTCATGGAATATAAAAAATGGGCTGCTAGTTTATAGCTCTACTTACTTTCTAGTTTAAAGTCATAGAATTTGCTTCTATCAAATACAGAAGATTTTTTTCATATTAATTGTAGTATTTATGTTCTTATCTGCAGTACATGTTATGAAGTATAAATGAAGATATGTTGTCTGTAAGTGACTTTTGGAAGACCAGATACTTCTCAAATAAGGATTTAAAGTAAATTTTGGGAGAAAGGATAGGATGAGGTAGGAGACTATTAGAACATTTTTGACTATCAATTGAATATCAATTGTCCAATTAAGTTGCTTTCCACATCTCTAAACCATACCTATTTTCAACACTCTTTAATTTATTTGATTTTAAAGTTGTTTTATTGCATAAACCTCCCAGGCTGCATAAATTATTCACATGGATTCTGAATTTTACATGTTTATTTTCTCCTTCATATAAGATTAATTTGATGTCAACCTCGATAGCCCCATGTATGTAGATTTTATCTAAATGTGGGTTTAGATTTTGTTGCAAAGGTATATTTTGTGTGAGAATAACATTTAAATCCTCATATCTTTAGGAGCTATATATATTTGTGGTCTCTTCTGTAATGAGGGTTTAATTTATATAAGGCCTTCTCAGCAAAGAATGAGGTCACCTGAAGGAGAAAGTCTGCTTTTGGATTGCTTTTGGACCTACACTGCCCCAGTGTCCTTCCCTATGTCTCCAGCCTCTAGTCCTGAGACGCCAACAGTGTATCTGCGAAATCTACAATCATATGAGCCATCGCTTAAAACAAATCTCTAAATGTATGCACTGGCACATACTGTCATTCCATTTCTCTGTGTAACACAGTGCTCAAGGCAATGCCCTACCTGATGAACAGTATAGTTAGACAATAGTCAGAGGCAAGGACCAAGTGAAACTGTAACATGTGTAGAAGACAAACCTGTGTAGACAAAAGATCAAACTTCTGCCTTGCATACAACGACTCCTTTTAAAAAAAATTAAAAAGAAGAGTAAAACAAAGCATGAAATTCTGCAGAATAAATTCTATCTAATTTCAATGTAGCACAAATGTGTCACAAAAACTTATATAGAAATATGCAGTCTGTGGAGAAATAAAACATCTCTAAAACTGACCAAAAAGCATTCTATGAATCGTATGAATAGAACAGACACAAATTTCTACCCTTGATCAGCTCCCTTGGATTATCTGAAACACCTCATTGTCTGCCAACTGTCAGACATATTTTTAATTAGGCACTAATGGAGTAATATATGTGTGTAAACCATTTAAATCGTGTTCCCGTTTGCAAGGACATCTGTGAGGTGGAAAGTAAGAATCCTTGATCTTTGCCAGACGTTACAAATTATAAAACTATAAAACAGGAACCTCAGGTACTCAGAATGACTCAATTTAAAACAAGGGAGGGTGCTTTTAAGAAGGTTAAAGAGGACATTTTACCCTACTTAGTGAAAAATAAGTAATTTATTCCCCTCTTGTTATTCTCTGAGGTTATATTTTGTGCTGACTTAATGTCATATATAAGCAAATGTCTCTAAATGTGCTGACATCTTCAAACTTAGATTTAAAACTCAACACAAAATATCAATGAGAGAATTAGATGTCTTATTTAATATCAGTATCAATTCAGTATGGACCTATCTTTTTATTTGTAGCACTGACTGTTTTTCTTGAACTTAGTAAATATGTTTTATGAGTCTTAGTTTGTTACATTTCCATTATCTCATATATTGGTGTTTATTGTTCAGACCACTGTAAGTTTTATACTGAGTTTCTTAAAAAAATATTGACTTTGTTTTATAAAAGAGGGCAGAAACATTGAATGCAACATTCTTTTATTTTTTTGTGTGAGTACCTGTGTGTGGGTGTCTAACGTACATGTTTATGTGGGTTTATGGACACGTGTATTACTCTGTAAACTCATATGTGTGGAGACCAGAAAGTGAGGCTGGATGCTGTTCTCTATGGCCCTTCATATTACTTTCTGAGACACATTCCAGAGCCTGTCAATGATTCTGGGATGGGAGCTGGTGAATGAACTTTGGGTTTTCATCTGTCTTTGTAACCCCAGTTCTGGGTGCTCAGCTTTTATGTGTTTTTTGGTGTTTTGTACTCAGACTCTCCCGCTTGTTCTACTTGATCTTGGCTGTCTTTGAATGTCCTAAATTATCTTGATAAGACTGCATGCTTTCTCTGGTACACAAATTAAGCAATTTTTATGTATTTTTATTGGTGATATTTTATAATTATCTATCTTTTTAGACATGCATCACATATAAATGTATATTTTATGTAATAATAAAGTAAAATTTCAAAATGAATATACACAGGTATTTTAAAATAACATTGCATATCCCAAAATAATAGAAGTTTAAAGAGTTTTCAATTATGCACTGAAACAACATTCCTATATTTTTATATAATTCACTTTCATGTGATATTCTGATATTAAAAATGATTACCCTTTCCTAATCAAAAAAGGAAAGAAAAAATTACTGGAGCTTAAGCTTAACATATTCCCGAAGAGTTTGATAGAGTAAAGTAAAATTCATGAAAAACAAAATCATTCAATAAAAGAGTAAGAATTGGTTTCTGAAAACTTCTTCAAATATTACTGTGTACATTTATGGATTGATTGTTGCTGGATTTTTCTTTGGGCCTCCAATCAGCTCCCAAATAAACTCATGGAGATCTATTCTTAATTATGAATGATCTTCCTTAGCTTCGGCTTGCCCTGCTAGCTTTTTTAACTTAATTCAACCTGTTTCTATTCATCTACATTTTGCCTTGGGGATTTTTACCTTTCATTCTTTTTTTTTTTTTTTTTGGTTTTTCGAGACAGGGTTTCTCTGTGGCTTTGGAGCCTGTCCTGGAACTAGCTCTGTAGACCAGGCTGGTCTCGA
>NC_022013.1:38784413-38789738 GCF_000317375.1 Microtus ochrogaster | reverse complement strand
GAGCCTGTCCTGGAACTAGCTCTGTAGACCAGGCTGGTCTCGAACTCACAGAGATCCGCCTGCCTCTGCCTACCGAGTGCTGGGATTAAAAGCGTGCGCCACCACCGCCCGGCTGCCTTTCATTCTTTATGGCCTACTTTCCTGCTTCCTCTGTATCTGGCTGGCTGGCTCCTGGGGTCTCTCTCTCTCTCTCTCTCTCTCTCTCTCTCTCTCTCTCTCTCACTTCCCTTAAGCCTAAATCCCTCCTGCAACTTGCTCTCCCTACTCCAATTCCCACCACTACCTCCTCCCTTGCTACTTGCCTTTCAGCTTCTTATTAGACTAATATCAGTGTCTTAGACAGGCAAGGTAAAAGAGCAACCCATCTTTCCATAGATAAAAACATAAAACACAACTTTGCAGTGTGAAACATCATATTCGACTAAATTCCAAAACAATTGGAGAATATATATCAGGACCTGGATTTATTTTAACATAATATAACTAACTCCAAAGTGAATATTTTGTTTCCTAAAGGGACAGATATTTTCTTGCAATCTACATGTGTCTACATTTGCATAACTGCTGTTTTAACTTCATTGTACTGTCTTGACCATAGACTAGGGGAGTTCTGTTCTTACAGACAATAGCTCTGCTGCTGCCACTAAAGGTAGTTCTGGCTAAATATCTATCATTCTAATAAAACTTGAGATTCAGAGGCATGGCTTAAAACCTATGAGGTTAAAGATTTGGAAAAGCAACTGGCTAACTTTCTGTATTTTTTGTCATCCAGGATGGCACAAAAGTACAAACCTCTTCGACATCATTTAGTTATACTTTCATGCTACTGTGAACACATAAACTAGCTGAAACATGGAGGTAATCTTTATTCTGGATTTATGTTCAGAAGTTATAGGACATCCTTGTGGGACGTGCATAATAAAACAGTTCATCTGATGATGGCAAAAATATATGGTAGAGATTTTATATATCACGTTGGTTAAGGAATCATACACCAAGGGAGAGGCTAGTGTCTGTTTTTAATCTTTATAGGCATATAGCTAGGCTCAACATCCTAAATAGTACCACCAAAATAGTTTTTCCAGCTGTGGGGAAACCATACAAAACAAGGGCCAGTGTGGAACATTTCAGTGTTAAGCCATAACATTATGCTGCTGTGGCCATTTCATAGTGCACAATGCATTCAGTCTAACTTAAAGACTCTCAATGGTCCTATTAGTTTCAACACTGTAAGGAAGTCCGAATTTTAATGTCTTTTCTGAGACTCAAAGAGAGCTCTTAACAACTAGTTCCTGTAGATTAAAATAACAACAACAAACAAACAAATACAAAATTTGAGTATATATTGGCAGACTAAAAACATTCTCATTTCAAATGAGAGTCATACAATGGTTCAATAGGAGCCAATCAATACTGAAACACATTGGAAAGTTATTAAGTCCTTTAGCTCCTTGACTAGCATCTAAAGTATACAGTGCTGCAATGTCATCTTCAACTGGCTTTGAATTGCCTACTCTACGTTCATTGCCATATGTAGCACAAATGACCCATTTAGCTTAACACACTTAGTGCCTTTGGTTGTCATGAGCAAGTAGGTAATTTTTCTGACTTCTCCATTATACTGATATTTCAACAGCAATGGGGACTCTCTAAAAAAGATTCATACATTATTTCACTAGGGGTTCCTAATAGAGAATCTGTACAGCTCTACATTGCTTGTTAGTCCTCCCATGTTTCTCTTAAGAAATGTGGTGGAAACTTTAATGGCACTTTAATTCCACATGGCTAGAGACAGTATTGCATGAGAAAATGGTCCAGTGCTAGCTAGAGAAAAGGGACACTTCCTTCAACTTTTTCATTGTTGACTTCTGAGACTCTGGGTATCTATGCCTAGATAAAGATGTCTCTAGTTGGCCTTGCTGAGGCATGGCACCTTTGAGGGAACTGTCTTTTAAAGAAAGTTATCCACATATGTTTTCAATTTGGTAACATGAGCATTTAGGGTGTGTTCTGGGAAGTTCCTGACATGCCCTCAAAGTATCTTTCCTACCGCACTAGTGCAAAGTTCTTGATGTGTTCTTAACAGAGACATTTAATATTGCTAATAGTTGTTTTGTTCACAACTTTAGGTAAATTCCGGTTTTTGGCCAACTCAATGTTTTCTATACATTTCTAATTCTAAAACATTTCTAAAAGTAATTATTTATAACCATGTCACTTCCTAAATGTTTGTTGTTTTAAAATTTACTTTACCAAATTAATTTGTTTGTTGCTCCAAAACTCACATCTTTAGGATATGAGCAAATTAAATAGATGATATAGATAGATGATAGATAGATAGATAGATAGATAGATAGATAGATAGATAGATAGATAGATAGATAGATGATAGATAGATAGATGATAGATAGACAGACAGATGGATGGATGGACGGACAGACAGACAGACAGACAGATAGATGAAGAATATGCCAGAACACAGCACAAAATGTCAATTAACAAAATTTCATATAGAATTCTTTTTCTCATCTGAAACCTAAACAATGCAGGCTTTGTTAGCTGTATTTCGTCTGGAATCAGTGCCTTCTAAACTCCCCTGCCCTGGGAAATCTTCACTGAGGTCTATTTATAGCATTCTAAGACTCCTATACAAAAATTTTCCATGTTTAGGGGAATCATTTTTACAAACCCATTTCAAAGGCTTATATGACATAGAGTTAGGTCTATTTGTTACACATTAGTTATTCCTACATCTCAATGACAACAATACAAGCTAAGCAATTTAAGACAGGACTAAGATATTTTTCCATGTATTTTTAGATAATGAATTATGATGGGTTAGACAAAGCAAGACAGCTTGTTTCTTGGCAGCAGGATGTGTGGCAGAGTCTGTTCTCGGCATAAGAAGGTAGGAATTGGAGACAGCTGGAGGAAGCAAGAATCAGCTCTACCCTTTATAGGACCACTTGTAGTGACCAATTTGTGCCAATTAGTACCTACTTATTAAAGTTTTCTCAGCTTCTCAAAATAGTGTTGGCTGAAGAAAAGCAATTAAAGCATTAGCCTGTGGGGGACATTTTGGAATCAAACCATAACAGCTGTGGGAAAGCTGGATCATATGTTAATTTTGCTTTTATCATATTTAAGAGCCTCCGTGGTATATATCTATTTTTATCTCTGTGGCTAAGCAATTTATATTCTTGCCAAAATGTACAAGATTTCCTTTCTCTACAACATTCTTGGCAATGCTAGCTACATTCAAAAGTGACTTTGAATATGTGATCAAGTATAAACAAGAGGAAACTTTCTTGAATATTTCCTGTGATCAGAATGGGGTCCGGACAATGTTAGGCCACAGACTAAGAAATGTTGTAAGTCACCAGAAGCCAGCATCAGAAAGGGAATAATTTTTTCCATAAAGTTTTTGGAAACAGCTGGGTTTATGGATACCTAAATTGTGGTCCATAGACATTGATTTCTGACATCTAGACTCTAACTGTGAAAGTATTAATTTAATCTGAGTCCAGAGTTATTCTAATATATGGACAGTCCTACAATACTAACAGTTCATATTTATCTGTTATTTTTGTCTTTTTGGCGTTCTTTTGGTTTCATGAGAGTTTCTATTTCTATGTTCTGTGATCTGAGGACTTAAAACGTTTTCTAAACTATTTTTAAGTTAAATTATTTTAAAAGTAAATTGTTATTAAGAAACTATATTGATTTTGCAATTCAAAAAAGCAAGAATAGTAGTTTTATCATGAAGAAAAAACAGTATATATGCCATTTATGTAACTGAATTTATATATACTAATATGAATTTTTAAAGTACAAAATCAAAATTTAAAAAAAATAACTGAAAATATTTGATATAGCGAAATATTTTAGATTGAGTTATGTAAACTTCATAAAGCCAAATAATTTCATGGTTTACTTAAGCATTTCATCTACAATATAATATAATTCACAATCCGTAAAGAAGTAAAATAAATTTAAATAATGACCATGTCTTGAATTTGTTAGCATTAAATTAAGATAAACATAACTTCATGTGGCTCTTTTGGGTACATGTGGAGTCATACCTAGTCACACCAGTTATATTAATATTGTTAGTATATAACTAACATGTCCTCTACCTTTCTGTGAAGCAAAGTTTATTATTAAAGTTTCATTACTTGTTAATATAGCCTCATCTTCTTTCTCTAATTTTTATGTTCTGAGTTCTTCTAATGTACAATCCAAAGCTTCTTTATGTTATTTTAGTTAATAATTCAGTACTTATAATAAACCAGATAAATAAATTTATAGTAGAATAGTTTTTTAGTGGGAAAGGATGATTGTAAATATTAAATATATTCTGCAGTCGATGATTTTAGGTGATATTGACAATATTAATATACAATAAGATGAAATATAGAAACAGCAACTTGTAAATATTATGTTCAGCAACATGTAGAAATATGTTGAATTATTAAACACAGGGTCTGGGGAAATGACTGAGTGGCTATTGGGGTCCAGATGATCTACAGAACCATTCTTAAGCTTAAATTGTGATGCAGATGTGACAGCAGACAACCACAGGCATCAGATAAACTCAAGAAGGAGTGTCTTCCTAGGTGAAACAAGACCACAAGAATAGGGAATGCATAAGGAAGAACTCAGATAATGGTGACCAAGATATTGTTGGTTCAACCTCTGCTTGTAATGCATTTCTAATAGCTATATAAACAGCACCAAGAAAAACCAAAACAAGAAAAAATTCATTCTTGAAATGAACACTGATCCTTGTGAATCTTACTACCCTCCTTTCCAGGTCCCTGTGATTCCCACAACTGTGTTAGCCAAAGCAAGTTAAATGATGAAGATTGTCATGTAGATTCCGTTGACAAATAAAGCTGGCTGAAGTCCCAGACATCAATAATTTCAATATGCCTACAGCAAGATGAGAGGCAGAAATAGGCTAATCCCCCGAATCTTACAAAATAACAAGCCTCACATGTCCAACAATGAGCAAGACTCCCTTTTACAAATATGGTGGACAACAAGGACCAAGAGTTGAGGTTGTCTTTGTACCATTATTTACTTACCATGATATAAGTATGCCTATACTCATACCCATGAACACCCGCACCCAAACTTATTGTACAAATATACACTATACACATGAGCATAAGGAGAACTTCCATGATTTAAAAACAACTGACTGCATATTAAATAATTAATGCCACACTTTATTTTTTTTTTATTGAGAAAAGGAAAAAAACAAGTTTCCACCTCCTCCCAGCCTCCCATTTCCCTCCCCCTCCTCCCACCCTTCCCCCCCTC
>NC_022013.1:38780364-38783123 GCF_000317375.1 Microtus ochrogaster | reverse complement strand
TAATTGGGTTGATTAGCCTTTTACGGTCTAGTTTCTTGAGTTCTTTATATATTTTGGAGATCAGACCTTTGTCAGTTGCGGGGTTGGTGATGATCTTCTTCCAGTCAGTGGGTTGCCTTTTTGTCTTAGTGACAGTGTCCTTTGCTTTACAGAAGCTTCTCATTGCTGAGACTAAATTTTAATTTTTACTATATGCATTAAGATTTATTTATCCAAATGTCAATCACCAAAGAAAAAAAGATACCTAGTGATGCACATTACTCTTTAATGTATAGAATAATTAAGACATATTTTGTTTATTTTATATTTATTTTATCTATTGTTATGTATCTGTTTGTCTGGCAGAAGGTTGTGTGTGCTTGAGGCAGCCACAAAAGTATTTTGATCACCTATATCTGGATTTATAGGTAGCTAAGAGTAACCTGACATGGTGCTAGTAACCCACCTCAGGTCTTCTGGAAGAGTAACAAGTGTTTGTAAACATTAAGTCATCTCTTGAATTCTTAACATTGAGTATAATTGCACATAAAATTATTATGCAAGCAACCATGGGATAAAAGCAATTAAAGAGTCCTAGAGCTGGAGTATCCGAGAGCCATGATAATCATCAACATGGCAAAACATGCAAAAAGGTGACATCACTTATCAGTAACAGCCAAAAACTATCTAATTGGACTTAAGGACCACTCAACAGAAAGGAAATCCTGCCAGGTACTTGCCAGCACCAGGTCATAGACCTTAGAAAAGAGTCTACTATTGCCACTTTGTTAGACCAGTGTGATTCCTTATTACATTCTAAATCTCATCCAGTCTTGTATATTAAGCAGAATAAAATTGAAGTTGAGGGGGAATCTTTTACACACACAAAGGAAATTTTCTCTATTGCCTATTTTTTGTTTCAAATTTTATTAGTTGGTATTCAGGACACTTGATTTGACTTTGTTTCCTGACACCGTTGTTTGTAAAGTAAATAAGCATAGTCCTAAATTGTATTATGAAAAGATCTAGATAAAAATGAGGCCAGACCTTTATTAGTCAGAGTTCTCTAGAGGATCAGACCTGATAGGCTGAATTATTTTGTATAAAAAGGGTCATTTACTATAGTGTCTTAAATGCTGTGGTCTAGCTAGTCCAACAATGCCTATCTACTATTAGGAAGTCCAAGAATCCTGTTCAGTCCATGACGCTAAACATCTCAGCTAGACTTCAGTATATGTGAGAATTCTGAAGAAGTTGGCTCTCATGTCCATGGAGTGAGGGTGAGGGCAAGCAGGGAAGAGCAAAAGATTCTTCCATTCAAGTCCTTTATGTGGGCTTCCATTACAAGATGTGGTCCGTTTCAATTGGGTTTTCAGACATCAAATGATCCAGTTAACTAAAAAATCCCTCACAAGTGTGCCTAGGAGCTTGTGTTTTTTGTTTATTCCAGGGGTAGCCAAGTTGACAAAATCATAGTAGCACAAGGAAAACCTTGGTTTTCATTATTTTTCGGCATTGTTATTCATATATAAAATACATTATCATAGTCTTAAATTGTGCTGTGAAAGACCTAGGTAAAAATGAGACTTGGTCTTCAGTTGCAATTATAATGCTAATAATAGCATGTGACCATGCATAATTATCTATCTGTTTTTAATAATAGTTTCTATCTTTAAGATTTCCCTAGATATTCTATATATGGTTGTCTTGTAAATAGTGAGTAATAAATTTGTACACTGAGTATGACTGGGTTTCTTAGCTTAATCTCTGTGTTTAAAAGCATGTAATTACCATATAGCTATGAAATGCAGTATACAGACACTTCTATATGAGGCAGCTCAAACTGATTCTTTGCTTGCTTGCTGATAGAAAATTTTCTTGTTCTGGGCAAATATGCCCATTAATGTTAGTGTGTCCACAATGTTAATGTGTGTGTGTGTGTGTGTGTGTGTGTGTGTGTTAGTAAAAATACAGTGCAGCAATTCTTCCTTCATTGGTAATGAAAATATTTTTCATGAATCAAATGGATTTCAAAGTCATATCGCCTAATAAAACTATTAGATCTGAACAAAATATTTATAAACAGCAGAGATGACAGTTAATGATTCTGCTCACCTAAGAATGCTTCTTTCTTTCTTCCGAATTTCAATGGTTTGGTATTACACTTCCGATTTCTGATTATAAACACTACAGCTTGTAGATGATGTTAGGATATCACACAGATTGAAAATATTGTTGAAAACATCAGAGAGAATGTGATACAAATTGCAAGATTCTCCTTTTCAATTCTCCTTATTCATCTGAATTTTATTTAAAGTTTTCTTTTTGTAGAAGTGTGTTTGGCATTTTTACCACTTATTTATTTTCCTTTGTAAGAACTATATTTATGCTCACATTTGGAAAACAGCAATTTTTACTGTCATTTAATTACTTATTATCATATTGTGGATATGTCAATAAGCTTCTTAGGTATTATATCAAAAATCAAACTATAACCCATAAATACATACAAATACTTTTTGAGATATACAAAGGAAAAGAAGACATAATATCTTAATTGATTGAAATTATTTGAGAATACTAAAAGCATACATACTATGTTGAAAATGTTTTAAAAATAAGTCAGCTATGTAGACATTTAACTTCAAGCCCTACAGTCCAGCATTTTTCTTTATTTTAATTTTTTTGTTTTTGTTTTTGTTTTTCAAGACAGAGTTTCTCTGTGGTTTTGGAGCCTGTCCTGGAACTAGCTCTTGTAGACCAGGCTGGTCTCGAACTCA
>NC_022013.1:38779018-38780264 GCF_000317375.1 Microtus ochrogaster | reverse complement strand
AGATCCACCTGCCTCTGCCTCCCAAGTGCTGGGATTAAAGGCGTGTGCCACCACCGCCCGGCCTTTATTTTAATTTTTAAAAAAACTATATCTTGAGTTTAAAACTTGAAAAAAATTATCTATGTGGAACTACTAAATAATCTATATATAACCTGTACTCACAGATGGCAACTCTAAGTTGAATTTTATTATTATGAAACTTTGGGTATGATGATATTGCAGATTCACAGAGGACAAATATGTATAGTAAAATAATAGTTGAATTATTTAATAAGTGAAGGACATATGAGTAAAATCAGATAAAATATTCTACATATTTAATTTGTTTGTTGTTACTGTTTATGTGTATGTGGGGGCTTGTTCATGCCACACTACACATGCATAGGTTGGAACACAACATTGTGAATAGGATCCTTCCCCTCATTCCTCTGTGTTCCAGAGATGAGGTTCAGATCAGCAAGTTTTCTGGGATAGCTCCTTCACTCACTCACTTGTCTCTCCACCTCTTAGTGAATTTTCAAACATTGTGTTAGAAAAAGCACGAATTTTGAACTACAAACATTTTATCCACTTTCAGAACAGGATTAGATACCAGAACCCTTTTAGAACGTGCCCCTTACTCCTTCATTCAATTTGTTTTTCTTTCATGTAGGCAACAAATATTACATGACTGACTTCAGTGAACCAGGCTGCTTTGCTGCTGTCATGAGATATACTTTTTATAGGGAATGAAAATTATGTTTTAGCAATTTTCTTTGCTGACATAGATTTTGTTTTTATTGAGAAAAGGAAAAAAATGTATCCGCCTCCTCCCAGCCTCCCATTTCCCTCCCCCTCCTCCCACCCTTCTCCCCCTCCCCCAAACTCCTCTCCACCTCCCTCTCCAGTCCAAAGAGCAGTCAGGGTTCCCTGCCCTGTGGAAAGTCCAAGGTCCTCCCCCCTCCGTCCAGGTCTAGGAAGGTGAACATCCAAACTAGATAGGCTCCCACAAAGCCAGAACATGAAGTAGGGTCAAAACCCCGTGCCATTGTCCTTGGCTTCTCATCAGTCCTCATTGTTCGCCATGTTCAGACAGTGCGGTTTTATCCCATGCTTTTCCAGTCACAATCCAGCCGGCCTTGGTGAGCTCCCAATAGGTCAGCCCCACTGTCTCAGTGGGTGGGTGCACCCCTCTTGGTCCTGACTTCCTTGCTCATCTTGTCCCTCCTTCTGCTCCTTATTGGGACCTTGAGAGCTCAGTCCAGTG
>NC_022013.1:38776499-38778007 GCF_000317375.1 Microtus ochrogaster | reverse complement strand
TCCTTAAGGTAAATAAACTGAATAAGCAAAGTCAACTGCTACTTTTTATATCACAAATGAGGCCCTATGTGTGCATAATCTCAAATCCTAGTCCCATAAAACAGTTGTTTGAATGATATAGCAAATTAGCCGAAGACTCAAAGACATTATGAAATTTGTTTCAGTATATTCTAAAACATAAAGTACATGGTATTTTGAAATAGTTTTGCAGAATTTAATTATAATGCAATATTCACTGTTCTATTTTATGTTTTAGTTGTAGAATCCTTTGTACTTGTGAGTCTAGAAGGGAGCTGAACAGGTTCCACAGTAGATATAGACCTGTTCTGGTTGTCAGGATAGAGAATGTATTTCCTATGGTGCCTGAAGCTAATCTGTGAAATACTTTTCTTCCTCAGTATCACTTTACTTAACAATGACTAATGTTCACTTTTGATGTAATGGAGTTCAAATAATTGTAAATAGTCAATTACCATTAGAAGCATTCACAATAATAAAATAACAAAAGTCCCTGTTGAATACAGAGTAATTAATCTGTATAAAGCAGTTTCAATATGATCATCTCTATTACTGATTAATATATTGACATCAATTAACATGAACCCATATGTCATATGAGAAATGGTAGCTTAGAACTGATATTTACCTTCACTTCCTACATCTACATGGTGGGCAAAGAAACTCATATCAATAATAAATACCAATAACAAATACCAATAAATACGAAGGAGCATTTTTGTAGCCAATACTAATGCAGCTTCATTTTATCTTAAAACAAACATCCAGATTTGCAAATTTCTCTCAATATATTATGATATTGTTTCCTATATATGTCCCTCATGGATGTTTGTTCAGTGATGCAATACAGTATTGTTACAATAAAATATTTTCCAGTTTGAGAAATGAAGATGATCTCTCACCAGTTTTATAAGATAGTTAAGTTATAATTTAATATACAAGATGAGATGAAACTAATGAGAAACTTACAATTTAAAATAGAATATCAAAGGCCAGATATGTGATAGGCACTCTATAATTTACAGATTTCATGATGCTGAGAGCAGAACAAAGGTAGGCGGAAGGAAAGGACAGGGAAGGAAGAAGCAAATGACTTTCCCATCGTTGTTCTTGGCTCTTTGCTTATCTACTCTAATGATACATTGTATAATTTTTGCTTTGTAATTTTATTCCAGCAATTATATGATTTAGCTTTTAGATACTAAGCCATTTGTCTAAAACTTGTATTGATACACAGCATGCAGTGATAGCTTAGTTTTAAAGATAATTTACAATTTATGATACATTGGATGAATCTTTTTTATTGATCATATTGTGCTCTATTTTTATGTGCTCTGTTTCCCTCCCTACCTTTCCCCACCCCTTCAACCCTCTCTTATGGTCCCCATGCTTCCAATTTACTCAGGAGATCTTGTCTTTTTCTAATACCCATGTAGATTAGATCCATGTATGTCTCTTTTAGGGTCCTAATTGTTGTCTAAATTCACTGG
>NC_022013.1:38754476-38772397 GCF_000317375.1 Microtus ochrogaster | reverse complement strand
TTTTCCATGTCCAGCCGGCCCTCTGTTTGTGTTTTTTTCTTTGCCTCCATTTCAGTTTCAAGTCTTGAACTGTTTTCATTATCTGCTTGATTGTTTTTCCTTGGTTTCCTAGGGTATCAGTCACTGATTTCCTCAATTCCTCAAACTGTCTGTTATACTTCTCATCCATTTCTTAAGTGCGTTTTTTATATGCTGTTTAAGGGCCTCGATCACTTTCATAAATCAGTTTTTTCTACTTCTTCTTGATTAAGGTGTTCATGTCCTTCTGTTGTGAAGTTGCTGGGTTCTGAGGGTTTCATGTTATTTTTCAGATTGTTGGGTGAATTCTTTCATTCTTCCATCTCTTCCTCTGAATATTCCCCTATGGATCTTCTTTTACAGGATCAGGTCTTCTTGCCCACTGATGTACCTTCCCAGTGATGTCACTCCCCAGTGATGGTTCTCCTGGTGTCTCCCTGCTGCTTGGGTAGCTCACAAACAAAGGGCCCACCCTGCTCACTGCAGGCAGGCTATGGAGACAAAGGAACTACCGCCCTCCCTTTCCCCCTCCCTATTCTGGTTTGGGCTTGGAGCCTGAACAGGCTCAGCTGGGAGGTGCTATGCCGCCAAAGAGGTGAGGGAGGGAGGGAGGGATACAGGGGGTATGGGGTTCTGGATGTAAGCTGGGTGAGATAGGAAGAGAGAGGATGTATGGGGCAGTATAGCCCCTGCAGGATGACCAGGAGGAGGGATGAGGAAAGTCTGAGTTCCCTGTTCCCAGCTGCAGCCGCACTCACTCACCCCAATGATGGCTCTCCTAGTGCCCAGATTGAAACTCCCTGGTGCTTGGTTAGTTCGCAAACAAAGGGCCCCGCTGACATAGATTTTTGTCCTATTGGAAACTGCTTTATATTCTAGAGTTTAGGATTTCCATTTCATCTTACTTACTAATTACTTTAATGACTTCAAGTCCTTCTATAAGCTTGGGATCTATGTACTGGAAGAGACCATATGACCTTCATATTTTATCTTCCTTCCAAAGCACAAAGCCTAGTACACTGCAAATATAGGGTAATGCCACAAATATTTCATGACTAAATACTTAGTTACATTGCTAAAATATATTAAGAAGATAGTAAAACAGTCTGCCTTATATAAGTTTCCATGGGTCAAAGGGATCTAATGGATCATGGAATTACTCATGTATCAATTATTAGCCCTGATTAGGGCTCAAGTGAGTAATCAGAACCACAATTTAATTCTAGAAGGGTCAGTTGATGGAGTAAGAATCAGATTTTTGGCAGCATAATGGTCTCACCATAGGAGAGAAAAGTGCTTTGAAAGGATAATGGACCATGAAAAAAAAATCCCAAACCAATGAAGGAATGAAATTGTCAAAAATTTAAATTAATTTTGTAAATTAGCTAATTAAAGGTAAAGGAGTAGAAAATTTGTATTTAAAGTATGAAATAGGAATTGTCATTTCTAATTTCATCTGCATAAGGCATGCACTCAAAATTACAAATATTCTCATTTTAAGTAGAGAGGAGAAATAGAGGATTAGGGTTTTTTTTAATATATCTACGTGCATGTAAGGGATGTTTATTAAATTAACTCAAAGCTAAGTAAAAGCTAATTATTTGAATTTTAAAAATTACCAGATTTTCCATAACTTCCCACAGGTCAGGGAACCCTGATTGCTCTTCAAGCTGATGAGGGAGAGGGACTTGATCGGGGGAGGGGGAGGGAAATGGGAGGCGGTGGCGGGGAGGAGGCAGAACTCCTAAATAAATAAATAAATAAATAAATAAATAAATAAATAAATAAGAGATACAAAATCCCAAGGTCCACTCCTGGGGCTCCCTTACTCCTAAAGCTTCCACAGTCTTGCTAAACAGCTCCACCCACTGGAGATCAAGTAATTCAAATGGGCATGGGGGACATTTCACACTGAAATCACAATAGTGACTTGGCTATGGCACGTGCATCACTGGATATTACTTGTATGGGGCCACAGCCTGGGCCTAGATCCCGGGACCTTAGCATAGGCTGGACCAGGTGGGAGAGTGGAAACTCTGAGAAGCTTCTTTAGGGCCTGGTGAAAAAGACCTTGGAAAATAAAGTGTATCAAATGAAAAAAAAATAAAAATTACCAGAAGAAAATGATAGTCACACATGAAAGGGCAATTCAACACAAATACATGAGTAAAATTTTACCTCTCATGAAATATTTTTAGGAAGTCCTTTTTATAAAATAGTCCCTTCTAGTTTAAAACTCATAAATGGAAGGAAACAATAGAGTCAATCTGCCTAAGTATCTATGTTTTGCATGATGATATTGTGGAGAGAAATGAAACAACAACAATAACAATATTTTGGTTCTCAAAGCCTCTCCAGGGACAGGTTAGAGAAACTGAAGATCACAGCAGATGCTTTCAGCTATCTAGTTAGCTAGGGTTATGATGCAAATAATTGTTACTGCCATTATCTTTGAAACCAGATGTCTGATGTCCCTGTGAGAGACAACGAAATAATAATGATAATGGTAGAGATGATTTTCAAGCCTATCTCTGTATTACACTTCATACAGATTTGTCTACAGACTGCTGACAGGAATATCAGAATGGGGAGATTGTAAGAACCCCTAACCACACTCACACACACACACACCAAATTTCAATGGAACTTCATTTACAATAGAGATTCAATTTATTATTAGCAATAACTTTTAATGTCACAATCTGCTGATACGTTTATAGAAATAGGACTATGGACAAAGGAGTCTCTCCAGTAAACCCAGAAAACTGATTTAAGCTTTAAAATTGTTTAATCATATGACATGTTTTCCCTAAATTTCTCTTTACACACAGAATAGCTCTTGGCACTATGCATTGGACTCTGACTCTGCGGCAATCTCACTCACAAAAAAAAAAAAAAAAAAAAAAAGAATTAAAAAGAAAGCTTTGAGTAATGTTTCCTCAAGGACTGAATTTACTTAGGAATGACACCTAGCTTTCTACTTAGAATGTACTATCTGAGATTTGAAAAGATACATTTATCTGAGAAAGAACAAAAGATTCCAGTGGGGAAAAATGTCTTCAGAAATGGTTAACTGACAAATGACTGTCTAATGACATCACCTGGAAGACAGCCTTCCACAATAAAGTTTACAAATATGATTATCATTTTACATGCCACAAATTAAAATCCTGTAGTGCAGGATTTTACATGTTCATTGTACAGTGAATTTTACTTATGTTTAGTTATGTTGGAAATAGAAAACAAGACATGCAAATTTATTTTCAAATGAGTAAATATATGACTGCAATATTCATTAATGTCCAAAGTGATGTAGAAATGCTAAAGCCTGCCTTCTGGAAGCTACTGCTAATAACCACAAATATCTTACACCCCAAAGATGTTAATGTCAAAGCACAGGAAAATAACTATTTTTCAAATATTTTAAAATGAACTAATGATGTCAGATAATTTATGGATTTATATTACAGCATGATGAAAAGTTCTGTCTCCCTTCTCCATGAAATGCCCCCTTAATAAGAGACACATTAAGAATCCATACCCTTAGAGATGAGTTCTTACATATATTATTTATTTCATTTTGCATAATTTCTGAAGCACATTCTCCACATTTAATTTTATGAGGTATTACTGTTTACATTTAGTGCCATGAACATAAATATATCAAACTGTTAAACAGCATGTGCTTACAAAGAATAAATGCATGATTAAAAGTCTGGATGTAGTGAGGTTGCTCATCAGATAAAGACTTTCTACCAAATGTGAATATGTGTGTTTGATCGTTGGGACTTGTATGGTGGAAGAAGAGAACAGAGTATCTCTTACATTATCCTCTAATCTCCATTATGCTGAGTCATGTTCACATGTGTGTATGAATGCACACTCATAGATGATTAAATTATAGTGTAATATTTTAAATTCTCATTATCTAAAAGGTATGGGATCCCACCTGACATCTGACAAATAGCTACATTTTGCAAATGAGAACTAGAACCTCTAAAAGGTTAATTATAGGCAAATAAATTGACATTCTTCCACCAAAACTCTGCTATTGATACAACAGGTACATCAGGGAAAAAATAAAGCTCAGTAAAGTAAGCATAGTTCTGCTTTTAATGTTACTTTTAATATTAGTTAGTAGGCAATTATATGATTTGGACAAAAAATGCATCTCATTGAAACTGTGTTTTCCTATATGAATATGAGGCTGAACTTCATATTCAAACATCAAAGTGAAAAGAATTTACTGCCCTCATCATTGAAGATGAAGGTGAGAATAGATACCTCTGGAACTATAATGAGGCTCATTGCACAGCCCTGTATTCTTATTGCCTGCAGCTTACTGAGATTTTATGATTACATGTCTTAAATGTATTTAAGAATAAAAACCTTCTAACAGCTGTTGTCGTGCAGGGGAGTAATTTCTCAGGAGTCTTCGAGTACTGAAGTAGTTAATTTGATTAAAAAAATCTGTCCTGAGAGTAGCTTCATATATTTATATATACCCTGCTTTAAATCCCAAACCACACACTACATTTCAGTGCTTTCCTTTACAAAATGTAAACATGAAGGATTGAGAAGCCTATGGTGCTGCCACAGCTTCTTCAATTAGGAAGCATCTTGATTCTAATAAATGTTAGAACAAAAGAGCCTTGCTAGCTGGATATTTTCCAAACTCATTTATACTCAATTAAGAACTTTATTTTTAATCTACAGAACCATTCAAATTAGAAAGCAGGGCTGTAAAAGAAAAAAAAAGCCCACTTGCCTAGCTCTGTGAGAATAACAAGAAAGGAATGAGCCGTTTCTTTTCTCCAGCTGGGTTTTATCTCCTCGCACCCACATTTGAACACACTGAGCAGAAATGAGCCATCAGTATCTAGTAATGCATGTCGCATCACAACACTTACGATAAGAAAAACGATTATTCTTTCCCACTTAGAAACAATAGTGAGAATATACTATAATTTGAAGTACATACAAACTCCTCCTTTACGTATTCTTTTCAATCATATTTTATCTGTGTGGAAGAGAAATCAAATCCCACGGTGCAGTCGCCTGCTCAAAAATCTCCAAAAAAAATAGAAGGCAGCTGGGGAAATCTTCAAAATGGCTGACACGTAAGTATGAAGATGTGAAATCAGCATGTATGTCCCCAGATGAAAAAGCTAATCATACTAGTGAGCTGTGCTGGGAGGTAAAAAAACAAAACAAAACAAAACAAACAAACAAACAAAAAAAACATAGGTATCCCTAGATGTCCATGAACAACCACTCTAGCCAATCCGTGAGCTCAAGAGTCACCGAGAGTTCATGTCTCTAAAAACAAAATAGAGTGCAATAGAAGGAGATCTCAGATGTTGAATTCTGGCCTCTACTTGTACGCACTTGAACACTTTCCTGCACACACACTCACACACACATAATACATAAACACACAATCTGCACGCACTTGCACACTCCCGCCTTTTATCCTCTCTCACACACATGCAAATTATGAGAAAAAAAAAAAGACTCTCAGTCTTTTAGTATAAAATCATCTGATAGGTTTGCACTCCAAGCTGATAAATAATATTTATCATAATTTAGTTGAAGTATCACACTGTGAGGGCTTTCTTCAAGTTGTTCACCTTATAAAAATAATTTTATTTGCCTGCCCATTGGACTGGAGGAGAGGGAGGGGGGAGAGGAGTGGGTGGAGGGGGAGAAGGGTTGGAGGAGGGGGGGAAGGGGGGGAGGAGGGGGAGGGAAATGGGAGGCTGGGAGGAGGTGGAAACTTGTTTTTTTCCTTTTCTCAATAAAAATAAAAAATAAATAAATAAAAAAAAAAGAAACCTGATATTCTACCACCATGCTGAAAAAAAAAAAGTGAAATGCAGCATAAACTTTTTATACATAAACTTGCAAAATAAATTGTTAAAAAGAACTTATCCATCAGAAGTATTAAATCTCAGAGAAAGAGTGTATTTTCTGATTATATTGAAAAACCAATAAATGTACAGCTGTTTATGTGAAAAAAAAATTTTATTAATTCTTTGAGAATTTTATTCAAAATATTTATTCACCTTAGATCTGTTTACACATCCCTATTGCCTCACCTCACACCTTTTTGTTTTGTCTTTTTTTTAAAAAAAAAATTCAATAGCCCACTAACTCCAGTTTGTGCAATCTATATGTTTGTGTGTGTGTGTGTGTGTGTAGCCATCAACTGCAATGTGGCTGATTTACAACATTGCCCAACTAGTTTTATAAGGCCATGGTTACCATGAGACCTAAATCACATAAAGACACCACAACTTAGATATCCCTTATTAGAAAAATAAATAAAGAAAATGTGGTCGATTAATACAATGGATTATTAGTCAGCCAATAAAAATATAAAATCCTGAAATACACAGGTAAACAAATGTTACTAGAAAATGAGGTATTCAAGACCCAGAAAGACAAATAGAGTGTGTAATGTATTTACTTATATATGGGTATTACATTATCTGTTAATTCAGTGATAACCAAGCTACAGTATGGAAAATCAGCGAAGTTAGGTAGAGATTAAGGAACTAGCTGGACTTGATAGAGCTCATAGCAAAGGGAAATAGATTAGTTATGGATAAATGGGCATTGTTGCCTGGAACAGGATCAAGTGGGGATTGGGGTTGGGAGGTTGTGCTGAGTTAAGGAATACAGGAATAACAAGTAAAATTTATGGCCATTCAGGAGGTAGTATAGTAAGTAACTTAATTCAGCAAAAGTTTTGTAAAATGTATATAAAAGGAGGTGATAAAAATTGAACTGACAAATAAAGGAGGAAACAAAGCCCCATTGGCTATTTATTGTCACCAAATGAAACTGAAGGTACCAGGTTTGGGTTATAGTTAATTGATTTGTTAGCTCCAGGGGTAGCACTGAAATCCCTAAACAACCTAAGCTGTTGCCAAGACTATAATTTGCTCTCCACAAACTGACAGTATGGCCACATTTCTGAAGACAACTATATAACTCATTAAACATGGTGAAAGTGAGCTGGTACCTACATAGAACCTTCACCCCAATGTTCTAGACTTTTTGGTGAGGGAAGGTACTCTGCACACTACCAAAAGTGTAATATAAACACCAACCCAGCCACAAAATCTTTGATCTTAAATCATGCACTGTCTGGAAGATATGCTAGGGCAAGGGTGGTTAAAAAACTTATGGGAGTAACCCACCAATATCTGACATGATTTAATTCACGCTCCAGGAGATGTAACATATACCCAACACTGTTTGGGCTACCAAGAACCTGAGACTACACTCCTCATAGATGTAGGGTAAAATACTACAGTTGTAACAACAACAACAACAACAAACTGTAGCATTAAAAGGACTCCTAATGACTTTCTGTTATACTATTTTAGTGTCTTGCTTTGTCATAGAAAGAGAAGCTTCCTCCTGCAATAGTAGGGAGCGAATATGAAGACCCACAACCTGCTATGCAGAGAATGAAAGATCTCCAAATACTCAGCCCTAAATGGGAGGTCTTCACTGATCCCTCCCTCCTCTTCAGAACTCGGCGAACTCCAAGGTAGAGAAAGCAGAAATAGGGTAAGACTGAGAGAGCTGGAGGACACTAAGAAAATAAGACACTCTGAGTCAACATGCTGAAGGCTCACATGAACTCATACAGACTGAAGTAACATGCACATAGCCAGCATTGGTCTGTGTCAGGCCCTCTTTATATATATTATGGCTTCCAGGTAAGTATCCTTATGGTATTCCTGAGTGTGGAAAAGAATGGGTGTCTGTTTCTGGTGCTTTCTCTTGGGCTCTTTTCTTTAATTGTTTTCCAGTTCCTCTGTGTTAGTTTTTGTTTAGATCAATCTTAGTGTATTTAATTTATTTAAAATAAAGAAATAATTAAAAGATCCTTTTTTAATTCAATATTTGGAATTTTCATGATTAAATGTATGTCTGCATTCTATGCTTCATGGTATATGAAGGGATTTGTTCAATTTTTAAATGATTGGAGACAAATGAAGAACATTCTCCTGCAGAACATCTATGCCCTTGTTTGGCAAATTTTTTTTCAAAAGAAAAGACATGTAATAGTATTATGAATATGTTACCTTCAAATTTTTTTATTACAACAGAAAAGGCAGAGTTAAATAGACCACAGATAAAACTATGTTCAGTGGGATAAAGAGTAATGCTCAGTCTGTATTTAATCATTAGTTGTGAAGAGAATCTATTTTTAAAAAGGAGTTTCTGGCTGACATGTTCATTGGAATAATTGATAAGAATTTTCCAGTTGGAAACAACCTGTAATTACAAAGTGCACATCACCATGTCAAGCAAATTCCCAAATAAATAAATATCTAGTGTGCTCTCAAATGCTACAAAATTGTCATGATTCTATTATTGACAAAAATGACAAAGCTAACAACTGACTTATATTTAGAAATAAAAGTAAAAGTGATACACTTCTAGGTTTTGATTGAAGATGAATTATGTAGGTTTTTCTACAGTTGTTTAGACATCTATTATTCTCATTTCAGTATAAAACATTCATGAAATGACCTTCTGAAAAATAGGATCATAGCCACAGAAAATGTGACCAGTAATTCAAACTGTTCTTATTTGCATATTCAAAGCCTGTCTGAGTAGACTTTAATCTAACTGGATACACATTTAGAAATTCTATAAATGTCTTATTATCATTTTATTCCCTAAAATCCTTTGACATGAAAACATTTGTGTGTGTGTGTGTGTGTGTGTGTGTGTGTGTGTGTGTGATTTAAGTGTAAAGACCAAACAAATATGTCTTTTAAGTGCAGCAATCTGTCAGGCAGAGGGCACCATGCTCCAACACTCTTCTGCTGTCTTATTGCTGTGTTCTAATGCAGCACAGAATAAATGATCTGAGTTAGGCTAACCGATAACTCCCTTTCTGTGTGTTTTCCAATAGATGTTTTGATTAAATCCTCTTGGTTCCTTGAAGTATAAGCATAAGTTAAAACATAAAACACTTTTTGTCAGTGAAACCAATTATTGTCCAGTCAACTAAATTTCAACTTTCTTCTAATCATGTGTTCCTTGGCCCCATCCTTTTGTTTCCTGGTTGTGTTAACACAGCAGAGTTTCTGTTTGATTGGGATGATACGACATTCATTCAGGCAAGCCAAAGGCTTTGTCTCTGTGCTCCAGAAAACACTGCCTTCATTTCTATCACGGATATTTTCCTGTCTGAAAGATGAACACGTAGGACACAGCGGAATAAATTGGTTTCTTTGTTTGAATAAGGTTGCTGGAAAGAACTGCATTTCCTAGAGGCTGATTAACTGACTAGAACTTTAATGATCATGGAGAGGGTACAATATTGCAGCTCCAGTGTCTAATTGCTATTTATCTTGTGCTTCCTACAGTCCCCTTGATAACCACTTATTACTCTCCTCTGTATGTCATCGAACGTTTTATGACTATTGAGTAACTACTTTTGAATGTTTAACCAAAAGACTAAGGATTATGTTGCATATCATTTGAATCCTACAGCTAATATTACCCTACTATTCTTGAAAGAAATAACTTGATATATGAATTTCTTTATTGTATTAGTATAATGCTTCATGAAACTGTTATCATGTAAGAACATGGGATTTGGTGAACATGGATATGTGTTCCCATGTCCCTGTTATTTATATCTCATTCTAGAATGAATTCTCTCTTACTTCTTTTGAGGTGAGAGTTGAGTTCTTGAGTTGACATGTGCAACATTTTCAAGTTACATGGTGCATATCCTGTTTTATAACAAAAATTTAAAAATGCCTTAAATAATTCTACTCTATTATTTTAAGTCTTTTATATCATTTGATAAAATTTATAAAAATTCTACAATTCCTTAAATTATGATAATTCTAAGTTTGTTCTTAGAAACAAAGGTTGAAAAGAATAAGCAGTTGATTATATACATAGCCACTGCAGGACAGGCTAAAGATTCATATCCAGGTGATCTGAATCTAATGTCTGTGCTATAGTCAGTGAACGGAGATATCTTGACAGAGATTCTGAGGAAATATTTAGTTGAATCTATCAGAAAATGTCTTTGTATAATTTGCCTTGATGTTGTATATGCTAAAATTATATGAGAAAAATTAGATACTTTTAAGTTATAAAAAATAATGTGCTGTGCAGTATTGTTTATGTTATGAATGAACCATATAAGGTTTGTCAGTAATTATGATAAATGAAATAATATTCCTCAAAATATTTTCCATGTTGTTCACCACTGTCACATTTAATATCATCCATAGCAAGTATTCACCAAGCGGTCCCCTGGATGAAGTTGGTGTCATTGTTACCATCTTCTCTTTGGTACCAGTGCAAGACTTTTGTTTTGACATGTTTTCAGGTTTGGTAATCATTCCACTTTCAAAAAGGCTTTCCTTCTGGTGATTTCTTTTTTACTTTAGTTAAATGTGTGTCAAACAACATGCGTTGCTCTGGTAAAAAGCCATTTTATTCTATTATCTTTTACTCCTGTGTTTCCTTCTCAGAATTTTCATTACATTAACTTATTGAGGAGACTTGATTACTCCTGAAGCAGATACCCTCAGATTTTTTTTTTTTTGCATTTGTTTGTTCATTTCATGATGTATTGTTACTATCCATCTGGGTTTTATTTCTTTATTCTGAGCAACCATTTACTGTTCTTCCTAAATATGCTACATTTATTAGGTTCTCAAGCATGATGGTCTTCATGATCCCTAGAAATAGTTCACAACTACCTTTAATACTACTTGCTTACTTTTCATGAGAAAGTTTACTATATTTCTTGGCCTTATTTGGACATATTCCATTGATATATGCCAATCTTGTCTTTATTTAACATTAGTTGAAATGACACCAAGTTTTCCTTAAGTTGGGTAAATTGGATAAAGTGTCATCATGTATCTGTTTTATTTTGTTGAGATATATTTCTCTAATTTGTATAGGACTTTTATTATGAAGAAACACAGCTATTGAATGATCTTGTGATTTCTGTTCTTAGGTCTATTTATTGTCTTCTGTTACATTTGAATGTACTCATTTCCAAACTTTGTACTATTCCTGAATCATTTCAGTGAAGTCAACTGGGTTGTGGTTGATTTGTGTCATTGATTTATATGTATTATTGAATCATGGTTTCCAAGTATTTCTTGAGTAAATTCTATGACCATATTTATCACAAATATTGATTTTCATTTTTAGGATATTTTCCTTTTCAGTTCTACCCTTGCATGGATTTATTTTATCAAGTTAAGTCTAATAAGGTTGGTAGTGTATCTACCAAATAATATACTTGGTTGTTCTATCAACCTATATGCAGTCTTAACTTTAAATATGTTTGTATGGTATAGCCTTATACAGACTTTTCATTAATTATTATTGTGCACATTTTGAGACTCTTTTAAGTATTTGAGACTGTTTTGATTCACATTGTGTGGTACATGAAAAGAAAATCATGATTATATAATTTCATAAATCTTTTATAATAAGATGAATAAAATTTATAAAATAATATTTAGTAGATATAAATATGTGTCCCAAATTTGAACTGATATTTATTTGGTGTGTTTTGTATAAGTGAACACTTTTATGTGAGGGTGCACACACCTGTGCCCAAACCTGAGAGGGCCAGAATAAGATGTCAGTTGTGACTTATCAGTTTCCACTTTATTCCCTTGAGATATGTTAGCTCACTGAGCCTAAAGGTAAGGTAGCAGTTAGAAAGCCTCAGGAGTCCTCCTTTCTCTACCCTCTCTGCCTTTCCCACTTTCAGGATTACAGATGTATATGTTCTTCCTCTTGTTTTTTTTTCTGCTAGTTGCTGGGGATTTGCACTAAGGACCACATATTTTCAGTAAGTACTCCTACTCATCCAACTCTTTCCTAATCCACAAGCTTTAGTTTTATGGTTAGGTAGTCAAAAGTTACAGGCGAGTAGGTAAATTCTGTCTCTTTTTAAGATTTTTGAAATTTCATTACTACCAATAGGAGGCATAATAATAATTCATAATCAAAGTGATAAGTAGTGTTTGTTTGCATTCCACCTTTATCTCCTGTATGTTATCCCCAAAAGTTCTCATATTATTCAATCTTACAACTGTTTTACTAACTTTTATTAATTACTATGTGACTGTCTTAAATTTTTTCTCCATTATACTTGAGGTGGAGAGAGACTGGTCTGATGTGGGAATGATTTCTTATTAATAAAGAAACTGCCTAGGCCCATTTCATAGGCCAACCCTTAGGTAGGCGGAGAAAACAGAACAGGATGCTGGGAGAAAGAAGCTGAGTCAGAGAGTCGCCATGGTTCCCGCACTCCAGACAGATGCAGGTTAAGATCATTCCTGGTAAGCCAGCTTGTGGACTACAAAGATTAATAAAAATGGGTTAGATTAATATGTAAGAGCTAGCCAATAAGAGGCTGGAACTATTGGGGCCAGGCAGTGATTAAAAGAATACAGTTTCCGTGTAATTATTTCGGGGCATAAGCTAAACTAGCCATGCGGGCGGCAGGGTGCTGGGGACACAGCCCCGCCACTCTTATTTCAACACTGGTCTATAATCTGTTTTGCTCTTGGGAAGATTTTTTTTTCTGCTCTCTTATGAGCTCTCAGAATTTTTTTCACATGTTTATTCAATTTTGTCACCTGCTCGTTATTTTTAATCCTAAATTTCTTTCATACATCACAAGGATTTCTGAATGCTCCTTTGTTAATTACACCAAAAGCATTTTTTATCTTTCTTGTTTGACTTTCTGGCAGCTTCTGATATAATTCACCTTTACTGTCATCTGATGCCATGGCAGTACTCTGTCTTCATTCAGTATGTTAACTTATTTATTTATCTTTCCTTTTATTCATTGAGTTTCACTTTATTTATTGTACACTATCATATTTTGATAAATTTATCATATTTAGAGAAGTTCTTACTCTGTAGCCCCAGGTAATTTTTTAACTTCTAGTCATGTTTTTCTTCAGCTCCTCGATTGCTGAGCTTATAGGCCTAATCTTTCCAGTTTGGCCCATAATATATACCTTCTATTTATAGCTGGACTTTTTTCTGGCCCTTAGGAAATCTATTCCCGGATTGACCATAAAACCAAGACCCAGCATGAACAACGTGCCTCCTGTGATGTACTTTTTTCCCTAGAGTCTTCTATTGGTTTATCTGTAGGGGAGAGTATGGCTTAGTGTCGTGCAGCACCATAAAGTCATATCATTCTCTCAGGTTCTTGTTTCCATAAAATTAAATTAATTACAACCTTGCTTGTACCTAAAATGTTTCAAAAGTAAGCACAAGGAAAGAACTTTATGTGCCAATATTTACTCTACTGCTGTGGCATCCATTTGAAGGCAAAGCTGGATATTATCTACTTCACCAAAATAAAACAAAACCAAACTCTCACAATTTAATACTAGAAAGACTTAGAGGCTTGCTTTGCAGAAAGTTACAGCAATGACATAAGGACTGAGTGGAAGAATTAGGGGAGAGTTGGCGATGAGTTTAACTTCTCACTGGAACTCTTCAGAAAAATCTAATGAAGTTCTTCAAAGGGCTGCACTGACTCTGAGAGACTGGTTCTCTGACTGACAGGGACATTGAGGCAGTCAGTTTCAAACCATGATCTTGTGAGTTTCAGCTGTTAGTGTCCATATTGTCAGATGTTGATATGATATGCCAACAAGGTTACTTTGCTTCAAGTTACATTGAAGATATATTTGTGAAACTGAAATAGGAGAGTAGAAACAGATATGGTGGTGAATTACTAGAGAATTTATTATAATTTGATGACATAAGTAAAATACTTTGAGTATGAGTTTTTCCCTAAAACCGTGACTTATTTCAAATTTGGATGAAGTAGGTAGAAATGTTAACCAACTATTAAAACCCTGGTTTTATTTTAAATGGGTTTATATTAAAAATTTGTTACATTTATTTTAATAGAAATTAGAAATTGTTTTATAATTTTCTATACTCCCTCCTGTCATCACTATAGACACTGTACAGAAAGATATGTGTGTGTATCACATATATACTAGCATTGAAAAGACATGATTATGTATACAACCCATCCACATCAATACGACATTTATGTTCCCAAAACAAATACCTGTATTCCCATCATACTTCCTAATGAGATTTCTCCGGAGCTGTTTTTCACTATCAGAAGTCTCCAAGAATAACACTGCTCATATAATAAGTGTAATTATTCTTATGTTCCATTGAATAGGAGATGGCAACTACTCCAGCTGGAAATCTATGAAATACAATTTCTCTCATCTTTTACAATTAGAAATTAACTGGTGTATTCTCTTTGGCACCTGTGGCTTAAATATTAGACTTGCATTTGGTCATAATCTTTAGGGTTTGTGGGTCCCAAATCAAGGTATTGTCTGACTCAGGTCTCATGATTTCTCTTATTCTAGCTACAGATAGCAACTTCTTGCTGTGTCCTCATGACATATATGGGCTAAGTTTGGGGGCAGGAAGCAGGTGTGTGTGAACAAGGTCTCTTTCTCATCTTATAATTCCATCATCCCTGAAAGGTTATCACTCTATCATATCACTAATTAAGCTTCCACACCCTTTTCACATGCCCTGTCATCATGAGTCAATTTTGAGTTAGTACTTCAACATGGGAAATTAGTAGAGAAGAAAATATTCAGTCAATTGTCACATACGTTTTTCTATGTTCTCTGTACATTATTCTATACTGTGATTATTTCTTCATTTTATGTTCTATTATTTAGCATTTGCATTATATCAGTACTTATTATATGATTCCCTCTGATATTAAAACACTAAATAATCCTTCATCAATATCTGGTTTCTATTATGACCTATGTGATAGTCATTAAAAACAAATTTGACGTATTCCATCACTTCTGTGGAAACAATGAGGGATTAATACCCTGCAGGATCTGGGGTAAGGGTTATGATATTAGCTCTACCTCTTATTACCTCTGAGGCCTTGACAAGTTAATTGCTTCACCTCTCAAAGTCTTGGTTCATTTCTCCATAAAATAAAAATCATGCTTGTTCCTGCTTCATAAGGTTAATATGAGGATTAAATGAGATAATAAATGAAAGACACTTAAAATAGTGTTGCCCACATACACTTTCAAGAGAGTTGGCTGCTATTATTATTGAGCAACGTATTATGTGAGACTCCTCAGCTCTGAAGATGAACTACAATCTCTTTCCTAACATATATTACAGTTTTTGCAGTAAGCTCTTCGTACACACTTTCAGATTTATTTTTCTTCCTGGATTTTCATACTTTTTCTTTCAGTGAATTACACTGACCACTTTCTACCCTTCATGGATTTATCTGGCCTCTACTCCTAAAGGCAAACTTGCACTTTCATAAAGCACACCCCAAACCATTTTTGCAGCAGGTGCCATTTATCTGATTGTCACTGAAGACTCAGTATTCAGTGGTCTTCTTGTCTAGCAAACTGTGTCTTCCTTATTTTACCCGGGACAAGCTCATGTCTACTCAGCAGGACTGTGATGGTAGGAGTAATTATATTTTACTGCTTTCTCATTAGACTACATGGTACCTTTCCTTTAATTTACCTACTTCATCTCTAAATTGTATTGTATGAAGAATATATAATATCCTACATTTTTCCTTTTATCTAATTTCCTTCACTCAGTTTTTAAGCACTAAATGCCAATAAAAAGCAGTTAAATAAATAATTATAACTCCTAAATTAATTCTCTGAACCCTTAATACCTATGTTCTCATATTTATAAGACTATAATAATAGAAACTGCTACCCTGAAGTGGCTTTTGGGTCACAGTTGTATTTTGTTATTTACAGGTAGATATTAAATGAGGTTCCAGGTGAAGCTGAAAGTCCCCAAGGAGAGGTGGTATAATCTGAGTCAGCTAAAAATAACTGCGCATTTGTTGTGTGTTCAATATAGGATCAAAGTGGAGAGTGGAGAGAAGTGACCTCCAATCGAACAGATCTTACACTGCTGTTTGTTAACAGTAAATTACATCTGATTTTAAACAAGAGAAGGAAAAACTGCTGGCAACCTGTGAATGTGCTTCGTAGAAGGATCAATACAAAGGAGAATAGCCTTTTGAGCTCTTTCCAAGTTCTCGGACTTGCTGGAGCAAATAGGCAGTAGCTTTTGGTCATTCTCAATTAACAGCACTTTCCCCCTAGGCCACAGAGTCTATAGTCTTGGGGTAAGGGTGGGATAGAGTCTCAAATAACATATCAGGTGTTTCCAGGGTGTACCTTGCTTTGATTAAAGAAGAAAAGGACTTGGTTTTCACCTTCTATAACCAGAATTAGGAACTAAGAAATGTGTTCAGCAAAAAGAAGACAGAGAGAGTCAAATATACAAGGTAGAGCACCTTAAGGTGAGGACACAGAAAGGTTAAAACTTTTAACCAGTATTTGTAAAACATTTTATACAGTGTGTGTGTGTGTGTGTGTGTGTGTGTGTGTGTGTGTGTAAAACCATGATAATTACAATAATGTCTTTATGTAGCTAAGACCATACTTCTTTTGTTTTCTCTCTGTCTTTTCTCACCAAGATGCTTTATGTTAAGAAAAAGTACTATTTCAGCATAACTTAACACTGATTTAGAAGCTAGTTTTAAAATTAATCATGGGTCTGAGAGATGAAACAGTGGCTAAGGATGCTTGCCACCAAGCCTGATCATTTTAGTATGTTCCCTAGAGCCTACAAGGTGTAGGGAAAAAACTCTCTTCACTGACCTCTGTGCTGACATTCCTGCACACAAATGACCATAACAAGAAAATACATAGAAAATATCAAAACGTTCTAATGCAATTCTAAAATAATGGGTGTTTTAAATATCTTGTTGTTCTAGCTGCCAAGCTAATTCACTGCTCATTTCAGTCTTGAGTAAAGGAGAGAGGTATAAGGCAGGAGAATATGAGAACAGCAAATCGAGGGCTAAATATAGTTGGAAAAACAAAGAGGATAAAGGAAAATCAAAGAAAACTGACTATTAAAAATATACAGCATAGAAGAGTGAACAATATGTTTTGATGTAAATTATGTTCACCTTATACAATTTATGTAAACCATGATATTTGGGGGTAAAATACTTAAAGAAAAAAATAGTTACTAATCAGTAAATATTAGTAGCTACTTACAAAATAATACCTAGATGTTGATACTCTAGACTTCTAAGCCAAAAGCAAACATACCCTGGGCCCTCATGCCCTGACTTTGTTTGGGCAGTGTTTTGGTGCAAAATATGGTATGTATTAATTTTCAGAAATACCTGTTACAATGTTGCAGCCCATTTGGGGCACTGCATACATCAAGTCAAATAAAATTCATTTGTCTCTTGAACTTTGTTTTTGAAATGGTGCCTTTCTTAGCCAACTTAATTTATTAATTTAAATAAGAATAAACGTAATCAATGAAATAAAGTATTTATTTTCAAATATTCCAGAAAAAAGAAAAGAGAACTTCAAAGTTTATTCTTTTATCATTAAAAACATTTCACAAAAATCTAAAACACAATTAATCACTTAAAGACTCATAACTTTACCTAGAAGTATAACTGATGACTTTTCTATAGCAGAGATTGTGTCCTCCTCATATTAAGCGATTTATAAAGCAGAAACTGATTCTATTGTTAATAGTTTATTACTTGGCGAAATAAATCAACTATAAAATAAAGACATACATTATTTACATGTATTTCTTTAACACTTAGAAAATGAAATTGAATACATGTGTAAAAAGGAGCTTAGATAAAAGTAGTTATGGAAATCTGGTGGGTTTTTTTTGTTTTATTTATTTTTTTTTTTTATTGAAAAAAAATTTCCGCCTCCTCCCAGCCTCCCATTTCCCTCCCCCTCCTCCTATCCTTCTCCCCCTCC
>NC_022013.1:38734644-38753357 GCF_000317375.1 Microtus ochrogaster | reverse complement strand
TTTTTGGTTTTTCGAGACAGGGTTTCTCAGTGGCTTTGGAGCCTGTCCTGGAACTAGCTCTTGTAGACCAGGCTGGTCTCGAATTCACAGAGATCCGCCTGCCTCTGCCTCCCGAGTGCTGGGATTAAAGGCGTGTGCCACCATCGCCCGGCGAAACCAGTCCATAGTGAGACTGTAATAAAAAATAAAATTATAATGTTTATGTTGGACTTAAAAGTATGATGTTTATGTTGGACTTGTGATACAAAACAATTCATATGTACCTGTAAGCTGTGTGAAATAAAAGAAAGAGCTGAAAAATAAGAAAGGGTATGTTTCTGCATTTCAATTGTGGGTACATGAATCAGTGAGGTGAATGTCGGTGGAAACTTCTTAACCAAGCAGAACCCTTTATGATATCACTTGAGATGTAAGATTGAAGTCCTGGATTGTTAGTACCAGGTTAGTATGATCCAGAACTGAGAGCCTGTGGGGATGTTGGAGCAAAAAATCAAAACCTCAAAGCTACACAAGAAAAATTGTGTTTTTTCATTGAGAAAATCTCATGCTGGTTCATATACGTGTTATTACATTTAAGATTCCAAGAGCCATAGTATTGTTGATGATGACTTGAGATATATTTTATGAATTACTTAATGTGTGATAATGATCTAAATAATTCTGAATTGATCATATTAATGGAGTTCTGAATGACTAGGTAAATGATTAGGCAAATATTTCGTGAGCTACCCCCGTTATCTGAAGTCTCCCCATTCAAACTAATACAGATAGCTAACTTTTGAATATGCAGTTAGAGTTAATATTTCAGTTTGGCTTTGTTGTTCCTGAGTCCTAGGACCCCCAAGAAGACCACCACAAAGCCAAACTTCCAAATGCAAAAGCAAAGTTTCGTTTATTAAGTACAGCCTAGTATGGATCCTCTGCCTCACAGTCTGACATAGCAGATGAAGGGAGAAGGACCTGTCTATTTTTGTACGGGGTTTATAAAAACAACCACAAGACAGTCATAAGATTACAGTCTCAAAATACAGAATATCCTATATCACAATTGGCTAAAGATTAGGTAAAGCTTAACTGTTATTCTCTGAGAGGCTGTTACAGCTTTGGGAGGGGGGGTGGGGTTCTTTACCACCAGCAACTGTCCCCTGGTCACATACTCAGGACATCTGCTGATCCTTTCTTAACATAGGGTCTGCCTGGAGACTTATCTGATTGGTCTATTATACTCAACAGATAGGGGAAGCTGGGTGATAAACATTCTCTATATGACTATGGGTGGGTAATAGGCTGCAGTCAGCAATTTTGTTTAACTGAGGTTTCTCAGTTAACTAATACTTCCTCTAAGGAGGGGTCCAGCAGCCTTCAGCTTCTGCTGGGGTTGGAGGGTCAGCCTATAGCTTATCCTGGGGGCTAGAGTATATACATATACTCTAGGTTCCAAAAGGGCCCAGAATATAAATGGAATCTTTTCCAGCATTTCTACCTCATTGTAGGTTTTTACTTTATTTTAAATTTAGGGACTGTTTGGTAAAGCTGTGTTGGGCATTTCAGCATAGTTACTATAGCTTTCTACATTTTTATGCACTCTTGATGCTACATTGAATGTAGAGATGTAACACATGACAAACACATGAGATATACAACAGTAGGAATTAAAACCATGATGACATTGTAATCTGGAAAATTAATTAGAATTATTATTATTATATATTTCATATTTAATTTTACATTATATTTAATAAAATATATTGAGAATTAATTTCAATTTATATTATAATTAATTTTATTATATTATATTATATAATTATATTTTAATAATAAATATTGCAGTGTCTATTTAGTCACCAATAAATAATAGTCTGAGTTTCTGTGTGCTGGCAATAACCTATTTAAACGATAGAGCAAGTAAAAAACTCGACTTCAAATGCAAAAAACAACTTGTACTGGAATTCAATTTTATAGATGGGGGAAACAGGTCAAAGGCTCATGTTTTTCTAATTTGCCCCGTCCATCTTTCAGGTAAATGTGAACTCATTAACTATATTCAAACCGTTGAGTAATTCACACCGTGATTCACGCAAATGCAGCAGTTATCTACTTGCAAATTCGGTCCTCTGGAAAATGATGAAAGATGGGAGGGTTATTTGAAAATGCTAACAGCTGACCTATTACAAGCCTGGATGAAAAAAAATTCATTGCAAAGAGTGTTACAACAAAACAAACTCATAATAGCAGAAAATGGGAGCTCAAGGCATTCACCTTTACAGCAGCTGCCTGGTGCAGACAAAGCAAAGCCCGCCAGCCATAAACAGATCTGGTCAATGTCAATTTTCCCCAGGCATCTGGTATTGTCACTAGTGATTTGACTGAAGATTATCCATCAGTTAGTGCAGATTTGTTTTTTAATTGGTCCTCAGTGCACCTGCTACGTTTTTCTTGTTCTTAGTCCCAGAAGCTTTTGCAGAGAGGAAGCAGCTTCTTACCTAGAGAATATTCTTACACTCTTGAAGTGCATTAGGAAGGACATTGGTTAAGAGCAATTAGGTTTTAAGCACAAGAGGAAAGGGCACTTTTTTAATATAAGGAAAAGAACTGAAGGATCTTATTAATGAATTAGAAAGAAACAGTCAAAGCATGTTAAATTTTATAAATCTAGGATTGAAAGTGATCATTTCAGCAGTTGTTTTTTAATTTCATAAAATAGCCAAAGATGAAATGCTGGAAATAAATTATGAACAGGTGGGCAGGGTGTCTGGAGGGCAACACCACTCATCAGGTTGAAAAACAGCGTGAGAGATCACAGGATGATCAGCAGGTGGGTGAGGAGGCAGCAGGCATGATGATGTGCTACAAGATTTTCAGCATTAATTACACCTGTCGGGATTCTGGTGGCGGTTTCCAGTTAAGGCAAAGGAAGCTGAGGCTTGGCATTGTGCAATGCTTTTATGAGGCATCTGCTTGTAGGCACTTTATGATAGCATTCTCTTATACTGTGAGATATAATTATAACACAATCTGTAATATTAACTAATCATTGCCTTTTTTACTTTCCCATAAGTGTAGCAAAAATGGTATATAATAAGGAGAAATTAGATGACTTGGAAAATATCATATTAGTTTTTAATTTTGTTGGCTTTTATAAATAAACCAAGCATTTTATTAGATTATAGATATTGGTCATATAACACGCTGGTATTGAAACTTTGAACCAGTTATAACACTTAAAAGTATGATACTCAATGCAACACTACCATATAGTAAAGATTTTCGAGAAATTTGTCACTTTTATATATCCTTTTAAGTTTTAACTCAGCATTTCTTTTTTTCTTCTTTCTTTTTTTTTAATTGAAAAAAAAGGAAAAAAAAAGTTTCCGCCTCCTCCCAGCCTCCCATTTCCCTCCCCCTCCTCCCACCCTTCTCCCCCTCCCCCCACTCCTCTCCCCCTCCCTCTCCAGTCCAAAGAGCAGTCAGGGTTCCCTGCCCTGTGGAAAGTCCAAGTCCTCCCCCCTCCGTCCATATCTAGGAAGGTGAACATCCAAACTGGCTAGGCTCCCACAAAGCCAGAACATTAAGTAGGATCAAAACCCCGTTCCATCGTCTTTGGCTTCTCATCAGCCCTCATTGTTCGCCATGTTCAGAGATTCCGGTTTTATCCCATGCTTTTTCAGTCACAGTCTAGCTGGCCTTGGTGAGCTCCCAATAGATCAGCCCCACTGTCTCCGTGGGTGGGTGCACCCCTCGTGGTCCTGACTCAGGAGATGCCTTTGACATCATATGACAACAGCATTTGTTCAACTATGTTCATAGCAGTATTATTTGTAATAGCCAGAACCTGGAAACAACCTAGATGCCCTTCAATGGAAGAATGGATGAAGAAAGTGTGGAATATATACACATTAGAGTACTACGCTGCAGTAAAAAACAATGACTTCTCGAATTTTGCATGCAAATGGATGGAAATAGAAAACACTATACTGAGTGAGGTAACCAAGACCCAAAAAGATGAACATGGGATGTACTCACTCATAATGGGTTTCTAGCCATAAATAAGGGTCACGGAGTCTACAATTGGTGAACCTAAAGAACCTAAGTAAGAAGATGAACCCAAGGAAAAACATATAGTTATCCTCTTAGCTTTGGGAAGTAGACAAAATTGCCAGGGAGAAAAATTGGGATCTTGGGGGTGGGGTGGGATGGGGGTAAGGGGAGAGGGGGAGAGAAAAGGGAGAAGGAGAAGATAGGAGGAACTTGGGGAAACAGGAGGATTGGGATAAAGGAAGGTTGGACAGGGGAGCACGGAAGCACAATTTTTAGTTAAGGGAGCCACCTTAGGGTTGGCAAGAGACTTGAACCTAGAGTGGCTCCTAGGAGCCCAAGGTGATGTCCCCAGTTAGTTCCCTGGGCAGCTGAGGACAGGGAACCTGAAATGACCCTATCCTATAACAATAATGACGAATATCTTGCATATCACCATATAACCTTCATCTGGCGGTGGATGGAGATAGAGACAGAGACACACACTGGAGCACTGGACTGAGCTTCCAAGGTCCCAATGAGCAGCAGAAGGAGGGAGAACATTAACTCAGCTTAACTCAGCATTTCTCTCTCTCTCTCTCTCTCTCTCTCTCTCTCTCTCTCTCTCTGTCTCTCTCTGTCTCTCTCTGTCTCTCTCTCTGTGTGTGTGTGTGTGTGTGTGTGTATGTGTGTGTGTGTGTGTGTGTTGGTGGGTCATGTGAGTGCAGTGTCTGCTGAATCTTGAGGGCATCAGCGTTTCTGTGTGTGTGTGTGTGTGTGTTTGTGTGTATGTGTGTGTGTGTGTGTCTGTGTGTGTGTGTTAAGGGTCACATGAGTGCAGTGTCTGCTGAAGCCAGAGGGAATCAGAGCCCACGAAGCTGAATGTACAGGTGTCTGTGAATTGCCCTCTTCTATAAGAGTAGCTAGTCCAATTAACCACCAAGCCATCTCTACAGTCTATGTACCCTTTTCATACAAAGAAGTATCTATTATTTGTGAGATAAACCTTTTCTGTGTTATATAAATACTTTTTATATGTGCTTTCTAACCACAGAAATACTTTGGAGAAAATTTACCATATAATAATTTCATTAGAATTTTGTCAATATAAAATGCAGTCACTTGGCTTTGATGGAACATTGTTTTGTTTAATACCATATGATATTCTAGTTTTGTTTTTTAAAGACCTCACTATTACAAGACTTTTGTCCATGACATATATGGAATTTTGGACTATGATTCTTTCTGTCTGTCTGTCTGCCTATCCATCTACCTGTCTATCTTTAACTTTCCTCTTGTCTAGCTACAGTTTTCACAACTAACTTGTACATTATTAAATGATACAACTCACATGGATGTTATGTATTATGGCTTAACTTTTTTCAATTTAAAAATTATACCCACTGGAATATAAATGCTCAAAAGTGGCAATTTGGTTTCTTTAATGACTGTTACTTTAACGACTGTTACTTTAACTGTTTGCTTTTTATGACCTAGGGTTTTATCTCCATTTTCGTGCTGCCCTAGTAGTATTCGTTGTCATGATGAGATTACAAAATCACAATGACTTATTCATAACAGTTTTTTAAGCAGAATAGGGAGAAATATTTTGGGGAAATTCTCAGTTTTCAATAGCTGCAACACTAACCCTTCGGAGCATAATATCATGCATGCTCCTCATCTGAATTTTAATAATTATCAGTCTGTGTTTTTTTTTTTAACCCTGGCCTGGATCCCAGACTTTAATTACTATCCCTTTCAACTTTTCCTGAATTTTGCTTCAGAGACACATCTCTGCTGAGGCTTTTCTGCCTCAGAGTATCCCAGCCAATTTGGCACAAGTGGGCTTTGTGTGTGTCTCTGATGTCTCCATGTTATCTACAACCATCCTCTCTTCTCTGGTCTGCTTGAAGAACAACTGTTCCAAAGGTTGCTCCTGCAGCTCTCCTATTGTATAAAGGGACTTCCTTTATGTGCACTTAAAGTTGCCCTATACGCCTGTGAATTCTGCTATTGCCAATATTAGCAAAAATCATTTCTAGGTCATTGTACATTGTTCAAACAACACAAGGGCTTCCTAAGTTCCATAAAAGAAACTGCATTAAGATGAGAGTCTATTCAAAGAAAGAATGTAAAAGCTTAGGAAAAAATACAATTTCTTTTTTATGAAAAAAAATGTTTAGAAATCTTTTAAAAAACTTAAAAAATATATCGACTTTAAAACAATAACTTGCACGATTGTAATATTAGGTTGAAAATCATAATTTTATCAATCATAAAAATTTTACGTCCTGATTATCCAATATACAATTGACTTAATTACGTGATAGTTGATGTCAGTCATGTCAATATCCACATCAAATATATATGAAATAATAATCAGCTGAAAAGAGAACTTTTAACAGTTAACACATTCCAATATTTTGTAAGAATATTATCATTCATATTACACTTTTAGTTGTAGCATGTGGGAGGCAGAGGCAGGAAGATCTCAGAGTTCAAGGCCAGCATTGTCTAAAAAACTAGTTCCAGGACAGCCAGGGCTACACAGAAAAACACTGTTTTGAAAAATCAATCAATAAATAAATACATACATACATACATACATACATATATACAAGTTTCCTTGATAAAACTCTGTCCTCAGAATAGCAGAACAGTAACAAATCCAATAAAGCTCATATGAAAAAACCCTAAATGTGCCCCCATTTTTCCATATACGTTATCAAATGGGTGGGTTTTAGTAAATTCCTACTTATTCTGAACAGTGGAGCTGAGGGTCTACCCAAGTCTTGTGCATTCAAAGATGTTTGCTTAAAACGTGATGCCTATGTTTTGTTCCTGACTCACTTATATAAACCAGTTGCTGTAGTACAAATTCTAATTATTTTTAATAATACAAACTCGTCAGCTTATCACAGGGTAAAAGATGAAGGACCAGAGAAGCAGAGTGGCCAGCCACTCTAGTTCTTACCACTACCAATACTCAGACCAAACAGGTGATCCTGTCCTCAGACCACTTCCTCAGACTGTATCCTCAGACTGACTGCCTTCTCAAACTGCTGCCTCAGACTGACTGCCTCAGATTGCCCTGCTCAGACTACCTTGAGCTCTTGTTTCCTCCTGCCTTATATTCCTCTCTCTGCCCAGCCATATCACTCTGTCACTCCTGTCTCCAACTCCCTAGTGCTGAGATTAAATGTGCTTGATCCCAAATTCTGAGATCATCTTTGTGTAATTTCTGTTTCTCTTATAGATTGGATCAATTTAGTGTAGCCCAGAGTGGCCTTGAACTAACAGAGATCCATGCAGTTTTGTCCCCCCAAGTACTGGGATTAAAGGTATGTGCCACCACTGTCTGACCTCTAGCGGCTGAACTCTGTACTTACATCTTCAGGTTAGCTTTATTTATTAAAACACAAACAATATATCATCAAGTTGTCTCATTTCTTATTAGTCATCGGCTTGTAAATTATGTTCTTTTCTTGCCTCTACTTTACCCCATGACAATGTTCTGTTGATGATCATCCAACAATCACATCTCACGAGTTTCAAAACCTATATCTAAGAATGCCTTCCCTCTGTTTCACTCACACACACACACACACACACACACGCACACGCACATGCACACGTCAACAGGTTCCCTGTAATCCACTAGGTAAACTTCTAGGAGTCCTTCAATAGATCGTTGGCTGATGTCATGTTTTATTTGAGTGTTTAAAAACAATGATATTTGTGAATATGAACCCTATAAACAGGAACTCCCATTGTGCCTTGTATTGGCCAAAATTGTCTTGCAAATTTTCACTCCAAGTTTCACACTCTAAATAAGAGTATAAGATTAAAGTTCTTTCAACAGGATGATGGTTTGACAATCTAATATTAGATATGAGGTAAATCTATGTAACCACATTCTGAACGGAGTACCGAACACATCTCCAAAGCAGAATAATAACGTCATGTGGCATCGCACAGACTCTCTCATTCTGGAGAGTTTTATCGCATGAAGCCACTGAGAATATGTTTGTTAATTTCTCACACATATGAACACAGGAAAAGGAAATAATGAAATGAAGATTAAAAACTTAAAGGAAAATAAATTAAAAAGATAGTCAAAAGAGACAAAAATTAAAGAATGACACATAACTGTGTGTTTTTATGTCCTACATACACAGGCAAAATCAAAGTTAGATAGCAGTGATTCAGTGAACCTTGGCTAACTAGGCATGATATGATCTTCACAGTTTCTGATGGATTGCTTAAAATCTGTTCACATGTTAAAAAAGCCTCTCCAAACCTGTTTTCTATTTTAACCAATGATGGAGCTCCAGGGTAGAACTATTGCCCAGTTGTAATAAAAATGAGAATGCAAATGTATCCATAAACACACACTTGTACATGCGTATTAGATTTTTGAATCCCAGTAATATATAGAAACTGACATAAATTCTTTTACTCTTGATTCCAAGTTGGTATTTTTTTAAGTTAATAACACTCATTTTGCCTATGTTCAAGCTATATAAAGTATATATTCTTATAACAGTGCCATTCTTATGATTTGTGGCACTTTTAGTATTAGTTTCTGAGCAAGTTACTGGGAAAACACAATATTTTTCTGATTTCATACCCATTGACTTTTCGCAGATGATTGCCCTCAGCTTATGACAATCACTAATATGATTTTTGTCTCTAAGGAAAACATGTTTTCTGGGTGTACAAATAGAAGAATGACACAACATTTAATCTTTAATTTTTGGCTTCATTCCCTAAGTATCATATTGTTGACGTCCTTTCATAACATAACAGGTTTTTAATTAATTTTTATGGCTAACAGATATTCTATTACCTATGCAAAGCATTGTTTATCAGTACATTTATTCATGGATAACCAGAGCATTTCTACTTTTTGCTTAATAAGAAGAGTGCAACCATGAACATTCATGCAGAAATCATTTAACTACTTGAAAGTTAATTGAGGTATATATCTGATAGTTCAGGAAATCACCAAGTCTGTTTTGTTGCTCTTTTTTTGAAGAAGCTATGCCCCTTTACCGTCACAGAAGAAATTCTCATGTGTGTTCATTTCCCTGTATCCTCGCCAGTCCTCACTCTAGCTTGGCATCTTACTTTTCCTGTGTTTGGCTTCCCTCCTCTCCCAAAGACTGATGCTGTGAAGCACATTTCCATGCATTGCACTCTCTTTCCACACATGATCTGAGGCAATGGACAGTTCTTGGGATGCTTTTTAACTGGGTGTTCATTTCTTTTGTTGTGAAGGTGTAAGAATCATCAGTACCTGACACTTAACACTCATGGAAGAAAAGCAATGACTACCACCTGAAATAGTTTGCCATACCTTTCCCAAAGCATTTTTGTTAGAAATTCAAACTCCAATCAGTAACCCTGAAAGGTTGTTTATACTCGGATGCAGATGTGGTAACTCTGCCTTTACTTTATGCATCCAGTGTCTGTTTCATCATAGCTTTCTTGTGACCTTTCCTTGTTGACCTCTGAGGCCTCCCAGCATACCAGCATCTCATGCAGAGGAACAAAGAGGCCGCAGCACAGTTGGGATAGAAACAATCCGCTTGGTGTAAGTTGCAGATGATTCTGCTCCATCATGTCACTTAACTCCTCGTGACTTCACACTATAGCTTGTTCCTAAACTGCCTTTATTATCTCCTGCATAAATTTTATTTCACAAAACCAACAAACAATAAAGTATAATTCCATCAAATTTTGATTAACAAATAAATGGGAAAAAATCTATTTCTAGCAAAGTCCTAAGGCGAAAAACATCTTTTCTGCTTTGATTTTTCTCCAATATATAAATGTCCCACAAACAACTAAAAGTCTCTCTCTATTTGTATGCATTCCCTAGCTATTTTCTCACCTTTCTGAAGATACCAAGTGCTGAATATAATTATGTCCCTGACTCAGCAATGTGAGATTTCAGTTTTATTAAAAGGGATCTGACTACTTATTCCACATGACAACAAAATTATTTTTGCATGCAAAAAACTCAATAAATGCTGAAAGCCACATTCAAAAATCATTCCCCTGAGAATTTAAGTGGATATCATAGTATTTGTTAATGAAATATGAAGCACTAGATTTCAGTAAGATGGCTATCACTCATTAGTTCATTGCAAAAAGCATAAACAAAACTACAAGAAGAAAGAAAATCCCAAGTATATGACTATATACAGCTTTTTATTCTTGCCTCTTATGAGTGATTCTGTATTAGGTTTTTTCCCCCTTGTTGAATTAGTTAACTTGTGATAGTCCTAATGTTTTTCTTGTAGAAATGAAACCTGTTATTCTTGTTCATATGCCTGTAAGAAGAGCAATATGGACTACAAGTACCTTGCATCTGGAAGGAGTCAGCTTTGCTTCCTCCCTAATGGTTTCCTATCTATCTTTTTTGTTCTGGAAAAACTAGTCTTTCAGAAAAAGATTAGACATTCATGCAAAACTGTTAAATTAACAGTTCATCATTTTATACTGTACTGTTGAAGATCTCTGTTCACGTGTGCGCTTTTGTTCACTCCTGCAATCTCATTACAGAATCAGTCTCAGACATGTGGTCGCATCTACAGGCACTTTCTTAGCAGACAACACTCTGTCTCTCTCTGCTTCGGTTCGCAAATATGCATTCACAGTATGGTATTAAATGATAACTTTGTTTCTTTTTTCTTCGTTCACTTTTCTCATCCTTTCTCTCATTCCTTCTTCCTCTCTCCAAAGTCTGTGAGTTTAAGGATACTGTGACAGTTTTAAGAAAATATTATGGAGCTCAAACTCACACAATTCTTTGGGTGTAGGGAGATGAGGTGAGGCTATATATGCAGGGTGCTGGAAACTGAGAAGCAGCACCTTTTTTTTTTGTACTAAGTAAGCCTTCTGTCATGTAATTACATTTTAGTCTTATATATTTCAAAGATAGTAGTCTGTATATAGTGCTTGGTTACCCTGAATCTGGGTTCATTGTGAGATGGAGTATCATGTGACTGAGGCTAGTCACTGCTTTTTTATTGCAGACAGAAGGTAGAAAATGGACTTGAAATGAAGTATAATCCTCGTAGTCACGCCTCCAGTCACCTATTAAATAAGGCCCTGTAAAATAAATTCTAATTGCTCCTAATAAAAATCCAAGGTCAGATATTAGGGAGTGAAATGTGAGAGATCAGAGAAGTAGAGCAGCCAGCCACTAGTAAGACCTTTGACTTCTCCCAATCCTCAAACCAAAGGAACCATTCTATCATCAGATTGCCTTCTCAGATTTCATTGCCAGACTGCAAGAGCAATCCTCAGACAGTAACTGTCTCCAGCAATGCATTTAGCTCCTGTCTCTACACACTTTATATTCCTCTTTCTGCCCAGCCATATCACTCTTGTCTCCACCTCCCTAGTGCTGTAATTAAAGATGTGAGATCCAAAGTGCTGGGATCATCTTTGTGTGAGCTCAGTTTCTCTTTTAGACAGATTCAGTTATGTAGCCTATTTTGACATTGAACTATCAGAGATCCTTCTACTCTGTCTCCTGAATCCTGGGCTTAAAGGTGTGAGCCACCCCTGTCTGACCTCTGCTGGTCTAGCTCTGCACTTTGATCTTTAGGAAAGCTTTATTTGTTAAAACAAATAAGATATCATTACACAGCCCAGCTCTTAGAGATTAAAAACCTTCCAAAAACAGTGTTAACGTGTGGGAACTTAGTGTTCAATCTCAGACCTGTAGGTAATACTTCATATTTAAAATATAACGTTCTTCCCTAGACCCGAACGTTAGTTACTGCTTCATAGTTCAAAAATATTAAGTCATTTTCATAAGTTCCTAAAGTTTTAAGAATCAAAAGTTTAAGACTAAAGTTTACCCTGAAATTCAGAGGGAAAAAAAGGAGCACAGCTTATTTCTAGGCTCCTGCAAATCAAACAATAAGTTACATGCAGGAACCATTTTAAAATAAAAATAAAGTCAAGATCTATGCTTTGAAGGCAGAATTTCCATTTCAGACATGACTTATTACAGAATAGTAAGGGAAGGGGAGCCATGGAACAAGACTGAGACCCAGCAGGACAAACTCTATATCCATGTCTGGCATCCTGGTGATGTAGCTGCTGTTTAATGTGAGTTCTCAATCAAGTCTGTCCCTATGGCTTTGTTGTATGAAGTCCAGATGGCCTGAATCCCTGGCTGGCTTTCTTCCTGCCTACAGTCCTCATTGTTCACAGTTCCAAATCCTTTGACATTCTCAGTCGCACCTTTGGCTTCTTTCCTGTACCTTCATTTGCTGTCGTTATATATTGTCTTGCCTTCCAGACCTCTCACTGAACGTCAATGGACTTAAGGACTGTGTAAGAGGCTGTTCATTTCTTGGTGAACTTATATCATGCATTCTATATCTTGGAAAATTAGCATTTCACGAATTGAGCCAAGGTCTGATGCCAGGTTGAGTAGTATTGAAGTGCTTTGGACCATGATTACATTTATTTCTGAATACCTGTGGACTTGAATTGGGTGAAATGAGTCTTGAGGAAAAGATTGGTTTAGGCAGCACTGTGTTGAGAAGCCACCCCAGAAGCATTCCATTATCAGTGCAAAGTCTTTCAGGAGTTGACTATTTAATAACCTCAGGCCTCAGCTGAGTGGGATCTACATAGTACCTGATATGTCCTCAAAGCATCTTCACTGTTTTCCTAATGCAATCTCCTTGGCTTATTTTTAATAATGCTAATCTCTTCAGAAACTCAAACTTATTTAGTTTCAACTTTATCCAAGCTTGGCATATATTTATATTAGACTATCTAATTCATTTTCCTTTTGTACTATCAGAACTAAACTTTCCAGGTTGTTGTAATCAGGCCATATGACTGTGGGTTGACTAACAAAATAAGGCAGGCAATAAACACTTTCTAGAAATGGCTGTCTACATCCTCTCAGAAGATCTCTCCTCTCACTGACTCACAAAGGATTGCTTGTACCAAAGCCCTCACTGACCACATCAGGCACTTCCACAAGAAGCAATAAACAGTATATTAGCCCTTTGAAGCATCTCATTTATTTTACTGCAACATAGCTTTTCTTGTTCTAATGCAATAGTCAATATCATCCTGCTTGTCTACTAAAGTAGCAGTTGCAGCTTTGTTGCAGGTAGGAAGATCATGGTATCTTTAATTAGAAAAATTTTGTTTTAATTGACTTCATATTCAGAAAATACTGCTTAGTTACTTATTTTTTCCTGTAACACTCATTTCTCGGGGACCAGCCTCGGCAAAGATACCTCTCGCCATGAGGATTTAGAAATATAGTAATAACCTTCATAATATAATATGAAGATGCAAATGAAAAGAATAAAATGGAGAAATATATAGGACATTATTGAGAGGGAATTTTCCAGTGGGCACTGAGAATTCACCTGCTTTTAATTTCCAACTGTTTAAAATACCTCTGACCCCAAAAGGAAGGAGTAAGACAAAAGACTGCATTAACATGATACAAGAAAATGAACAGACCAATTGAAGGTCACAAGTTACATTCATAGTTAAACATTCCGTTGCTAGAACAAAACAAGTCACCAAATCACACTCAAGCCCTAGACCAAAATATTCTGTAGGCAAACCATTCCCAGGGTGGGATCCCAAGTCATCTCCATGAAGGATACTGGAACTTAGTTGGATCCTTAGACTTTTGCTTGAGATAGGAAGAGATGTACTTCTCTATTCCTGGAGCACAAAGTCTGGCTATTAGCCACACCTCTTGGCAAAAACCTTGAGAGAGCACAACGCTCAGAATCAAAACCTAAGTGGCACCTTTGTTTTGAGATAAAATCACAATAACCTTGAAGGAACTAAAATAAAGTTCCAAACACTCTGACCTTTGGTTGACAGGGAAATAGCCTCCCATTTCTGGGCCTCCACACTCATTCTTCAGTAATTTATGTGCTTGATAGAAACTTTCTAGAACATATCTGAATTTGCACACAAGGAAAATTTTACTGATGTTTATATAAAGCAGTTTTTATGGAGGTTTTATTCTGGGAATCAGTGATTTTTCTGTACATATGACTTTTTGCTTCCCCCAAAAACAAATAACAGTTGAAAATATTTTAAACTCTGTACTCTTTAAAAAATTAAATAAATATAATTCTAGAAATTTACAGTGAAAGATATGACCTAACGTCAAGAATTATCTCATTTGTGTTGAAATCTTATTTTAAAAGTTAATAGTAATATAAAATACATTTGCAAAACTTTATGTGACAGTTAACAAACCATATAAACACATGACCCCATATCATTTGGTAATATTATATATATAGCCAATGTTTTTTAGAATGAAAATTGTGTGTTCTGAGCACATAAAATAAGGTATATGGGATTTAATTAAAGTGGTCTATGGTATCAGGAAGGAGTTTGCTACATCCATGCTTATGCTGATGCTTTGGAAATATTCTACTTACCTAAGCAGTGTGAATTTTATACACATCCTTACTGAAATACTCTCATTTTTTTACTGCAATAAAGAATTATTACGAATGGCTAATAAATCAGAAGCAGGAGATTATAAAGAATCAGTCGTAGTGGATAAATTCCAGATACATTTCTGCATTTTCATTTGTGATTTTGAGACGTTATCTTAGTATTTCATCCTAGCTGGTCAGCAACTCTTTATGTCATCAAGGGTTGCCTTGGATTCACGCCATTCCTCTTTTTTTTTTTTTTTTCATCACCCTGCCTGGCTTTCAGGCATTTTTCTGAACTCTAAGCATCCCATGTATTTGTTTTTGATAAGTTTCTGGGAAAGGTGTATGATATTCACAGTGCTTCAAGTATTTAACAGACTTTTATTCTATTACTTTAAGAAATTAAAGGTAACTATGGAAACATTACCACGAGCAGCATCCTAAAGCAACAACGGATGAATGAAAAGTCCTGCTGATTTCCAGGCATTGTATTAAATTATTTATTTTGATATTCTTTCCAAAGTGTGACCTGGAACACTAAAATTTAAACTCATACAGAAATTCTTCGTTGATACCTCATAAGTTTGAGGCCTTGAATCTGGTCATGATTGTGCCCATGTCAACTATGCACATTCATCCAGGAATTTCCTCACTCAGGGCTTCCTCTGCTCCCTTCATTATCTGACTGGAATAGAGCAAAACCTTCTCCAGCTTCCTTACTCATGCACAGGCAGGAGGCAATGCTTGTAGGAAACCTAAAATTGAAGGTGGACCTTAACTTGATATTTCATAAAATCAGACCATATTGACTCAAGTTAATCCTTTGTTATCGTCACAGCTGTTATATGGAATCTAGTTCCTGGAAAGAGGACATAATCATCATGCAGAGGAATTTATATCAACTTGAGATTCCTATGTAAGCTCAAATTAGCTATTTGCCCTTTTGACAGATAGAAAATATATATATATATATATATATATATATATATATATATATATTTCATATTGAGTACAGACATAATGCTAGACATTATTATATAAAGAGGTCAATGTGGCACTTTGGTCTTAGAATATATGCTAATAAGGAAGACACATAACAATCAATCAATGAACCGAGGAATGATAGAGTATATCAAAAATTTAAATGCTATCAACAAAGCATACAGTACAACTTTATTAGTAAGAAAACGTGTTCATAATGGAAATTTTTTTTTGTATTTATGGAGGCATAAGGTAGAGAAAGCATGACTACATTAAGAAGCCTTAATTAAGAATATGTAACCTGTGTATATGAAAAATAGTTTAGATAGACTATGAGGATAGCAAAGCCCAATTTTTTATTTCTAATCAAGTAATTCTGATACCCTCATCCTCTTATTAAAACATGAATACACTGCACTAAATTTAATTGACATAAACCCTTTTAAATGTCATGAAGCCATAAGAAAAATAGATAGCAGGAGCCAGTGTACTGGCTATCAGAGGGAAAGCTCATGGTGACATAGGTGTAAAAGCTGCTTTTGCAAGTGTCACCTTGTGAACAGTGTGGCATTGCTGCCAATTAGGAGAGAAACACCTGTATGACAGTGAAGGTAGTGAAAATGAATATCATCAGAAAGACATAACATGAAATGCATTAACAGAAGGTCAAGAGAGACAGAAAATAGTGACTGCAGTCTAGTTTATAGGAAGAATAAGCAAACTATTTCATGTACAATTACTATTGATCTTTTTTCATTAGCTCAATGGACTCTACTAGCAATGGCAATTTAAGGGATAATAAAGTATCATAATCCTGCAATTAAATTGATACTTCTGATGATAATTCTTCAAAGATGACTTGATAGCTTAATCTTTTTTGTTATATTGATAGCATACTCCTGCCCTATGTGATCCTTAAGTAGTTCAGAACACTTCCAAGATTGCAACACATGTACAACATTTTTCTCTGCTGCTTTCTTTGCCCACAGCACAGCAGGGTGCATACTGAATCTTTGCCTGCACCATTTCTTTTCATTTGGAAGTGTCACTTTAAAAATGTATTTCATGTCGTCTCTAAATGGTAATTCATTTTATATCTCTTTTATTTATTTTCTTTGCTTAAATTTATCACTGCCACACTCTCCAATGCAGGGGCCTAAGAGGTTTTGGTGACACATAAAAGATGGATACAAAAGCAGAAGGAATATTAAACTTTCTATTTTCAAATGTTTTTCCAAATTCCATGACTTGTGACAGAAATCCATGAAAAATATAAGGTATGCATTGTGATCCCAGTTTCATAAATGAAGATATGAATGCTTAAGGAAATGATGCCTTCTGTAAAGAAAGTGTACAAGTTTTTCTGAATTATATATACAAAGTAAATAGAATCAATGGGCGTGTCAGAATTAGCTTTTTCTTTTAATCATTTGATGATTTATGATATGTATATAATCTATTTTAATTAAATCTAGTTCCCTTCTCTCCTCTTCACTTCTCTATACAACACTTTCCTTCCCAACTTCTTGTGCTCTTTTTCAAAAGAAAGACAAACAAGATTCCTTTAGGTACTACCTGTGTGTGCAATGTAGGTCCATCTATATGAGAATAAACAGTCTCTCACAGGTTGTTTTCCATTAATGGGATTGTATTTACCATTATTATTACAAGTCCTGCATTCATTTCTAAGCATTATAAACAACATTCCTGGGAACCATCAACATTTGTCATTATTAAAAACATTGAGCCAAAGCTGGCAACTGTGCCCACTGACAACTGTCTGAGCATAAATGTTTCATTATTATAACACTGCTGATCCCTGAACTAATGTGTACACATGAATGTAGGCATAAAAATATAAAAATGCTTGTAACCGCAGATTTAAATACATTTGGAACACTCATTGCTCGATTTTTTCCAAAGGACACCTCCAAAGAACCATATAGGATGTATTTCATTAGGGCAGACCCTTATGTACTTCAACAACTTTTCTCAGCTCTGCTTTTCTCTTGTATGTGCTATAATTAAAATTTAATTGTGAAAATTTTTCCTGCTATTTACTCATTTTTCAAAGTTCATCCAAAATATAATGATTGTACACTAATGGTATCACAAATTAGATTGCAGCTGAATTGGATATGTCATTTTTAATACATCAAAGGAAATATGTTTCCTTGGGGATATTGAAATGGTAGTGTAAAAATCTTAAGAAATGAAAGATATGAAGTTTCCATGCTATTTATATCCTCCTTTCTGCAAAATGTCGTTCTTAGAAGTAGTAGATCTGTTTTAGGTGCACCATAAAATTTCAAACACCCATCAGTGAATTAAATCAAAGCCAAATGACCATCTGGTTAAATTATTCACCATGGAATACTGCTTTTTAAAATTTCTTTTAGTTAGACTACTGTAGTCCCTTGCCAATCCTGCTGCACTGAGAATGTCTGACACCTTAGTATATTTTATAATTGAGCTGAGAAATGATGTTACTATTAATTTATTTTTGAAATATTAACTTTCTTTTATATAAAGTACAGTGAATAAATGTCAGAAGTATTTATGACAACACACTCTGCTCACAGGTATGCCCTTGAAATTACAGGCTACATTAACATGAAGATTACCATGCCTTTGAAGAAAGTTCTCTTTGGATCAAAGAAAGTTGTACTTTGAATCATTCTATGGTGCAGGTGCGTATGAGTAATTAAAAATAAATAGATAGATGATAATTAACTATTTCTAATGTGATATAGCTAATATAGCATTGCTCTTATAAGTGCAAAATAATTCAGAATAATTTATAGTGAATAATGGATTTTGTTTTCTATGTAACTCTTAAACTTTTATATTATACAATGATCTTTGGCATTTAACTATGTAGGATAACTTTTAGAAGCTAGTAATTTTGCATAAATATGGTTTGCCACCAAAATTTCAAATTATGCATGATAAAAAAGTTTACTACATTCTATAAATCTCTATATTAAACATTTTAAATATTTAAATTATATTTTAAATTGATTCTTTAAGTATATTTTGAGGTGAGATACATAATATCAGTAGTTTATCTATTTATACACCAAAATGTTTGATTCTTGTTACAGATTTTGTACTACTAATAAATCACTGATCTACATAAGACCTTATATTTATTATACACAAACCTGGAGATTTGACATAAAATTTATCAAATTTAGTAAATTAGATTAAAGAAATATACATATTCACTTAAATCCTAGATAAAGTAATTCA
>NC_022013.1:38731422-38734544 GCF_000317375.1 Microtus ochrogaster | reverse complement strand
TGATATTTGCATTGTGAATCTTCAGGGAGAGTCCTAAGGTGAAAAAAATGAAGAAAAAAATCATCCTTTTTGTGGTGTTTAAATATACAATTTAAAGTTCCTATTTCTAATAACTAGTGAATTGTTTCTGGAACATATTTAAGCACTTGATAATTCTAGAGCATTTCCAGAAATGTTTCATTTTTTTGACTATAAGTCCTTCTATTTTATCAGCTCCTCCAGTTGCATATTAAATTCTTTCTGCAAATGAGAAAGTATCTCTTAAATTATATTCTGGAGTGACAGATCAGTGTGTAGACAGATGGACCAATAGATACGTTGCACTGTACCTTCTCTCCTGGTTTTAGTATATTTTGTTTTTCCAACTGCCCATAGGTTTATCTAACAATCTTTCAAATGCTTAAAGAAAAGTAAATATTAACTCATACTATGTAGTTGTACTTAAGTTACTTAGTAAAACTTGCTTTACATTTAGATCACGGATTTACTATATTAAGGATTTACAAGAGGAAACAATTTAAAAAGAATAAGAGATTTCCAGACCAACTTTGATAGCTAAGTGGCTTTTCCTCTTCCTGCCCCTTCTTGAAGCAGCTGCCATCTGCAACCAATAGGCCTCATTGCAAACCTGCTGCCCTCCAGTGCCCTTTGTTTCTGAGACACATTTGCTTGTCAGTTGCTACTTCTTCCTTTTCCCACTCTCCTTCATCTCCACCACTTAGCAATGCCTGTAACCATTTTTAGATATAAATGTATGTATGTATGTATGTATGTATGTATGTATGTATATATGTATATGTCTCTCTCTCTCTCTCTCTCTCTCTCTCTCTCTCTCTCTCTCTGTGTGTGTGTGTGTGTGTGTGTGTGTGTGTGTGTGTGTGTGTGTGTGTATGTATATGTCTCAGTCAGATTGGTGGACCCAAATCTTCTTAGTTCAAGAGCCACCTGTGACTAGTGAGGCACTCCTTCCTTCCCACATCCTTTCCCCAGCCTGCTGTAATCTCTGAACCCACAGGCCAAGGTCCAGACCTCTGAATTGGGAGTAACCTTTGGTTGATTCAGTTAAACAGTCAAACTAACAGGTTTACCTGGCTTAGCTCAGGTCACACAGTGCCTGTCCTGGCCCAATCTAAGGAAGTTCATATTATCACATCTGACACAGGCAATGAAGACCATCACCTAGAATGACAACTAAAAATGGTCACTGGATCATGAGGGGTCCAAGCCAAATATATACATCTATATAACTCTCCATCAATCACTCAAGGAGCATAATAGAAAAGAAGGCAGAAATCTGTAAGAACCAGAATATTAAGAAGTCTCTAGTGTTAGACAGCCTCTTATAGAAGTGTTGCATAAACCAGATCTGAAAAATGCTGTACCAATAGACATGGTAAATTGAAGAGACAAAAATCTCAATATGCTAACTCTGGGACTGGCAGTACACAGTAAAACTAAATGAGTCACACAAAAGAATATAGTTTTTTTTAAAAAAAAGGGTTAATTTAAGTTATAAAAGCTAGTTAGAAACAGGTCTAAGCTAGGGCCAAGCTTTCATAATTACTGTAAGTCTCTGTGACTTTGTGAGCTGGCAGTACAAAAAGGAAAATCCAACTACAGGAAACAGCTATAAATGATGTTTTCCAACTAGGTAACATCTATTGTGAGTGTTATACTATAAACTCTTAAAGAAGCTAGGGAGCTCTGTAAATTGTATGGTTCAGCACGATCCCACAGGGAACAGGAGGGAGCTAAGCTCTCATCCATCAACTCTTTTCATTATTAGCTGTACTATGGTCTATGGATCTTAATTAGCAGACAATTAAAGCTCTCCATGCTAAGGAGTATCTTATGAGGTTGACTTATGTTCCTGGGCATCAAGAAAATGATACTGACCATTGTACATTTACAGACTAATATTAACTGTTCCATTCATGAAACCATGTGCACATATGTAGGTACTGGTATTAATTAGATCACACCTTATATTCAAAATCTATGAAAATCATTGAAATTCTCTTTTCTCTATGCAATGATACTTTAAAAAATAAGGTTTACACAAATATTAAATATGTTACTATGACCTACTAAATTTTAGTGTTATCAGGACACTTTCAAAATTATCCAGGTTCCAATAACATGATAAACTCCATATCTGAAATATATTTAAGGATGGGAAGTACTCATAGGCTGTGACTTTTATTTGGCATATATTTTATGTCATAAAGTTTTGAATTATTATTCTTACTGTGTGTGTATATGTAGGTGTGTGTTTGTCTGTGTTCATTTGTGAAAGTGTACACATCCCATGGCCCATCTGTGGATCTCAGAGGAAAACTTTTGAGAGTTGGTTCCTTTTTACATAATTAAATGCTAGGATAAAACAGGTAACAGGCTATTTTGCCTGATGAGCATATTACTGTCTCTAGGTCATATAATTTAATCAATATTTTTGATAATGTCTTATCTTTCTAAGAAGTTCAGCTATCTTAGTCATTACCACAGATCCCTGAAGGTCATTTTCCCTTGTATTCTATTCTGCCTCTCATGGTAATATATCTGCCTTGCTCTGACAGTATAATGTAACCACTTGGCCTCTACTACTAAGTAACTCCTCCAGTACATTAATATAATGATCCCTACAGCATCACGTCAATGTCTCAGTAACTCTGTTTTACTAAGTCCTTGCTTTAGTGTTTGTTGAGATGCATGAATAGCTGTCTGTTCTTTGGTACTGTGCAATACATTCATATTAACATTTTTATTTCATGGAGCTTTTGAGCCTTATTTTCTCAATACATTTTCATAGAAATTTTTTATCATTTCTACTTCAATAATTGTAGGTCATTTCTTTGTTCATGCTTCAAATTGCAGTTCTAACTCTCCTATGACTCTGTCATGGAGTTGTTGCTTGTATGTAAAAATCATGTTTCAGAAGAATGTAATCAGGAAATCATTTAGCTTGGCATGGTAGTTCAAGCTTTAATCTCATCATTTGAGAGTCAGAGGCAAAAGGAGCTCTATTAGTTCAAGGCCAGCCTGTTCTACATGTTGAATTCTCCTCTCTCTCTCTCTCTCTCTCTCTTTCTCTCTCTCTCTCTCTCTCTCTCTCTCTCTCTCTC
>NC_022013.1:38722954-38731197 GCF_000317375.1 Microtus ochrogaster | reverse complement strand
AGATGATAGATAGATAGATAGATAGATGATAGATAGATAGATAGATAGATAGATAGATAGATAGATAGATAGATAGATAGATAGATAGATAGAAAGAACATGAAGATTTCTCTCTATCTAATATTTCTCTGTCATCTCTTTCTTGTTTTCTGTTGTCTCAGGAGACTCATGGAAGATAGAAATTGTAATTTATTTTCTCTTCTATTGTTTTAATACTAAGATTTTCAGGTTTTTAGATGAAGTTCTCAAGCCAATTTTTCTTTTACTTGTAGGAGATTTTGGCATTAGCAAGGAGCTCTGAGGGGATTATTAATAAATGATAACTGCAATTTTTTACAAGGTACAAATAACATTTAACAATGATAAACCAGTCTGCCAGCATCTTAATCTTGAGAGTCATTTTATAGATAAAGCAAGTTAAATTTATTCTTGGTTTCTCAAGTTTTTTGTTATACTTCACCTGCAACTTTAAGCACAAATGGTTTTATATTGTCTGTGCCAAGAAATAGCAACTATGACTTTTTTTTCCAAAAGTTGTTATTACCAATTTGCAAAGACTTATATGTTTCAATAGGTTCTTATAACCAATTTCTTATTTTTATGTTTTGCTAATATAATCTCACCTATTTGCCTACCAAATTCCCCATTTGGATACCCACTACTTCCAAGATATAAAAATTCTTATTTTCCCTGTGTCTATTGAACTTCTCCTTAGAGAGAGACAGCACCTACACCTTAGTAAAAAAAGCTCGTTTTAACTAATTTGGCCAAGATTTGGATCAATAATCATTTTCCTCACACCTGTCTGGGTAAAAATAATAGAGAACGGCATCCAAACAACTCTATAGTTACAAAAAATATTATTTTATTATATCATCATACTATAAACAATTTGAGGAGTTAAATGATTTTGAAATTCTAGCATAATAACATAAACATAATAGGTTTATTTGGTGATTTCAAAATCAAATGTAGAATATTAAACAAAAAGGAAGGAGAGCACCAAGTATGACAATTAGTAAGCCTGTATAACTGAGTGACTGGAACTAATTTCCAATGGGATATTGGTGAATAGCTTAAAATTCTTTTTAGGCATTCCCACATTGGAGGGAATATGGAAAAGAAAGGGTTTTCTACAGTATTTCTTATCAGCCCTGGTCGATAGCTATGCCACAGTCGTTGCTCATTCCCAGCACATACCTTACAGTAAGACATAAAGAGCAACTTTCCATGATAACTATGTATAGAAATGCAAATAATGTTTTCTAAATATGTTCTTGCTACTATAGGAATATTGCAGATGGATTTATATAGAAAAATGTCTTTCTTTTAGCAACACCTTTTTGAAATTCTTTCTTTTCTATCTATTATCTATGTATCTATCATCTATCTATCATCTATCTATCTATCATCTATCTATCTATCTATCATCATCATCATCATCATTATCTATCATCTATCTATCTAGTTAGTTAGTTTTCAAGACGATTTCTCTTTGTTACAGCTCTGGCTGTCCTGGAACAAGCTTACTAGACCAGGCTTGAACTCATAGAGATCTACCTGCCTCGGTCTCACAAGGGCTGGGATTACAGGTGTGCACCATCACTGTCAAGCTTCAAAGTATTTCTTATTCAGTAAAAATATTAGACAAAAAATTTTCATAGAAAATTATAATGATTTTCATAGAAAAATGTATGTTCGCAACATACAAAAATGGAAATATAATTTTTACTATGTGGTCTAGATGTTTATACAGTACTATGTTTATTACATTTTTCCTATTATGGCATTATTACTTATTAAACACAATACTTATGTTTCTGAGATTTTCTTTATAAAATCTTTATATGCAGTTGAAAATACATATCTATGTATCCTTTATTATTTATTTTCGTTAGGGTAAAATAAAACATACAGTACATACAGTGAACAGTTTAAAAAATCCCATTAATATAAAATATATTTATTATTTCTAAAATTACTGTAATTTCCTCATTTTTTTTGACAAATGGAAAGAAAATACTGAAGTAGAATTTTTAACTTGAGGTTCATGTCAGAAATCTCCCAACACATTATACCATTAAGAAACACTTTCCTTTTAGTCTCTGAATTTTGGTTTTATAATAACAATATCTGAAGCATTTTGACAATAATCAGGAAGGCAATTTGGTAGCTGTAACATTTCATACAGTGGGAAAATCTTGAGGGATTTTATCCTAAAATGCCTTCTTTATTGATATCCTTAAGCACTTCAGTTCTCCACAGTTAAGGCTCTTATTAAAAAAAGTGAAAAATGATGGTCTCTGACCTTGAACCTATTTCCACTGTTATAACTGAAAACTTTAATTTTAAAGTTTTAGTAATTTTTAAGGAAAGGTTAAGGCTAGGACAAATCTCAAGAATGTTCAACTTTTCCACTTATATTTTTATGCCAAGCCAAGTGGCTTCCAAGTAACTCTCAGAAAAAAACAACAACAACAAAAAAAAAAAAAACAAATGTGATATATTACTCTAACATGTGGGCTTCTTATTGCAACTTAATAAAGTAGAAAGTTTTATGAGATTCCACTACAAAGAGTTCCTGTGGCAAACTTTGATTCATCTCAAAGCAGCAATTATTTCCTGACAATGTAATTATAGATACTCCATTTGATTTTTTTGGAGAGTATAAAAAGAATAATTAGAAATACATGTACAAATAATATAACTTTACAATAAAGAGCTTTCTATACAAGAAAAAAATTAAAAATCTGCAAAGCAAGAATATGTAGAATTATTGTATTGAAAATTTGCTAACCTTTTTTAAAAACAAAAGTTACATTTTAAGTTAGTTACTATGGCTAAGAGTTCCATGAAACAAAAATGCTTCTGACCTAAGAGACTCTTGCCCAAGGACAGATAGTTTCTGAAACGCTGGAGGCTATTGTCTATGGAAGATAGTGTTTTGTCATTCCCCTAAAAAAGTTTGTTTGACCCACCTACCTGTTGTGCTTGATCACATGTGGGTGGGGGAGGTTCACAGGCTGAAGGTACTTCAGGATGTATGCTTGCTCCTGATTGGACCTGATGGGGAATGCAATGATTTATGGGTTTTCCTTCTTAAGCCCTTGCCATTCTTGATTCTGGGCCATTTCCCAGAAACCTGTGTGTGGACCTGGACAGAGCCCATCAACCTGGTCAGTATTTAATTAAAGCTTACTTCAAATCTGTCTTTAAACTGTGATAGTAGTCTTGTTCTTTGTTGATGGGATTAACATTTTCTTGACATGATAGTCAAAACTTCATTGCAGTTCCTTGAAAAATGTATTAAATAATAATGATGCTCTTTATAGGGACTTTACTAAATATATATCATATAAAGACTCATAAAATTCATGGTATTTAACCTCTTTTCATATATTTTCCCTGTGTCAGAAGCATTCATGTAACATTTTAAATAGAAATAAGGGGAAATTTTTCTTTTAGGTTGGATGAAGATAGTTACCTAAATATGCAGAGGAAATTTTGCAAAAGCAAGAAGTTTAACACAAGCTAAGTTAAGCAATTAGCTTGGTGGGTGGGGAGGCTTACAGAAACAGGCAATTTATCAGATACTAAGTTAGCTGGCGTCTCATAACCTCCAGTTCCTGGAATAAAATTAGGTAATTTTACACAGAACTTCCCATCAAAGAGATCAAATCTTAGTTAAACCTAAAATGGCCTCAGCTAGAATCCGAGAGGAAGAAATCTTAACATTGTCTTGCCCTGTCACAACTCATTACCATTTACCCCTTTGGAAACAAGCTAAATTACATTTCCATTTATTTTATTTTTATGCATAGTGGTTGGTAATAGGTAGTTGAGAATAAGATAAATAGTTAAAAAAATAAAATCTGGGTTTTTTTTTTCAATTCCTGTCCCCCTTTTTCTTTTTTTCTCCTCAATTATTGTATCTTAATAGTAAATAAGTCCCTTTGAGTAACTGTCTTAGAATATCTATTTCTATGATGAAACACCACCACCAAAAGTTTTGGGGGGCAGGGGAAGGGTTTATTTGGCTTATACTTCCACAGAACTATTTGTCATTGAAAGAAGTCAGGACAGGAATCTAGAGGCAGGAGCTGATGGGGAGGACACCAATGGTCTGCTTACTGGCTTGCTTTCTTTGAGTTGTTCATCCTGCTTTCCTGTAGGGAGGAAAGGTGGATAGCATCTGTGAAGAGTTGTTTGGATGAAGAAAAAATGATGAAAATATATTCTATGAAAAAATTTTAATACAAAAATATTTTAAAATGCAGAGTCCAGACATCTAAGGAATGCTGTTTGATGAAGCAGGTTTCTTCCCCAGAGACAAGCACATCAATTGGTTGACTAATAGCAAATGGTCAGCCCTGAAAGCATACATACAAGCAGCATTATATAGATTGAGCTGATTGTATTTATGTGTTTTGGAATATATGTAAATACATAGGCATGTGTGTATATAACAACAATTAATGGAAAAAGGCCAAATATTTGTAAGAGAACAAGAAAGGGTATTTGGAAGAGTTTGGAGAGAAGAAAGTGAAAGGGAAAATGATATTATAATTAATATAATTATACTATATATAATTATATAGTATAATATATGATTATACTATAATCTCAAAAGATAAAAAAAGAAGTGTTGTTTTAAAGGTAAGAATGTTGTCAGATAGTTGTCTCCGTTGCCTTTGAGAAGTTCCTTGATTCATGATTCCCTATTGATTTATAAGTACGAGACCTTCAGGGAAATGTTATCATGTTGTTACTTAATATTTAAAGCAACGTGAATCTGTGTTGCTAGTTACTCATAGATTGCTGCAAAATAAAGAATCTCCTATTCCCTTTAAGGTAAAAGATGTATTTTTGCAGAAATGACCAAGTAGTTTTTGTTGTTGGTTAAATTTTGTATGTCCAATTGAAGACAATGATGTAGACTCACTGGAAAATCCATAGTTTCAAAATTGCTTCTAAAATTTTAACTGAATAGAAACTAGAAACCAGAACCTTGACAGTCCTTACTGGTGTGCTGAGGGTCTTGCAGCTAGGTGGTCCCCCACTCCAGAGAGGAGCAGTGAGCTCCTTTTTTTTTTAAAACCATTTCTCAGTTCTTTCTACATTACCACAGGCCTTAGTAGTAACACTCATGACAATTGGATAGGTTTTATCATCCTCAATATGTGTGCTACAAAACTGCTCTGATAGCGTTTCTTGCTTTGCTAGTGGAAATGTTCACAAGTAAATGCTTCAAGTTACTGAGACCTTTCTCTCTATGAATGCACCTCTCATACGGCATTATCAATAACTTTGGAGTTCAATGGCAATCCTTAATAAACATAATTTTAACATGAAAATTCTAATAATTATTATTTCCACTTAAAATATAATAGACATTTTCCTAACTAAAAAGTTTTCTGTCTGAGGTTTTCAAAAGGAAGAACTGCTAACAAGCAGTCCCTGTAGGAGACATGTTTTCTACTTAGGGTTTTCCCTCCTTTCATCTACCTCCCAGAGCTACCTTAGCATCTCTAAATGAGTAATTAGCACTCTCCCTGCTGATTTAGAATAATGGGAACCTCTACTCAAAAAGGTCAGAATTTGAGAACAGATCATATTAGATTCTAACCTTTCCTTTGAAAATCTTCATTCTTTAATTTGCACTAGCTTATGGAAAAATTAACTACCTTCATTTCCACTGTATTCACAGGAATAGAAAAATAAGACCAAAAGAACAATGAAATTAATCATTTTTCTTTAGATAGCTGGCTTTTATAAAAAAGATTAAGTTCAGTTTTGTATATTTAAGATTCATAACTAAATTACTATGATAAATAATTTTTTTAAAAAAATATGTTATATGCTTATCATTATGCAGTGTTTATTATTGACATAATATTTATATAGTAGCAAAGAAATAATTTGTGTTTTATATTAGATGTAAATCCAAAAATGCATTAATGTAACAAGTTATTATACATGGTCATTATACAAAGATAAATGCTTCTAAAAAAAGAATTTGCTTAAAATTTATTAATGTGTCATGCCTTCTACTATCTTCATGAAGTAGTTTGGGAAATTTATTTTTTCACTCACGAAATAACAAGAACAGCAACAATGTAAGCCTAGATTTTCCAAGCAATAATTACATACATACATACTTATATAATAGGGGAAATACAATTTTTCTGAAAATTTGAGAGAGTCCAAGTAGAATCACCGCAAACTGTAGGACTTTTGGGTTCCATGTTAAGGTTTTTACTCTTATTAATAAAATGGTTTAAGAATATCCCACTGCTGCTAAGTAAAATAACTTGGAAACAATAATTCTGAGTGAGGTAAACCAGGTCCAGAAAGAAGATGGGTGTTTTCATTCATTCGTAGATATCAGCTTTGAAACTAAAGATACTTGTGTCTCACTTAGAATACCCATAGAGGATATAATGTTATTATGGACCAGTGAGGAGTGTCTTTCATGACAGAAGTATAATGCATTGCAATGAAATATTTGCAGTGGCTATATTCTGACTGGGTAGTAGAAGCAATGTAAAAGAGAGAAACTAAGAGATATAAATACCACTGATGTCTATTTTTTTAAATAGGCATATTGAAAGACCACTGTAGAAGCTTCTTAAACAAATCTATACAAAAACAAAAAAGCAAAACAAAACAACAACCAAAGAAGTCAAAATGGAGCTATTTTATAATGGGAAAATATGACCCTTCTATATAGCACAAGGTAACAAATGAAAGGTCCTGTGCCAGGAATGGGTTACTCTTTTTGGAGTGCTACAGAGCACTGAGGTCACAAAGAACTCCAAATATTACAAGTGGTTGCCAATGCTATTGTTAACCTTCTAAAATGTACCTAAAAGACTCTACATTTGAAGATACCATACACTTGAGTCACAGAATATGAACAACTTAAACTGATACTATCCTGAAATTTTATGTCTGCTTGCTACCTTATGTAGTTATGGAAGCTGCGACCAGAAAAGAAAAGCAATAATCAACCTAACCCAAATATGAACAAAATAAGCTACAATGATAATTGGCCTGCCGAACACATTCTCTAGTGCAAGAGCTGCAATAATGTTATAGGAATAACCATGTACTTTTTGATAGGATTTAGTTTCTGCTCCATAGGTCATAAGCTATAGTGGAAAACTTACTACTGTTATTCTGTGAAACGGACATAGTAGTAAGTCAACTCCTAGTGACCTATCAATATGCACACAGATTAAGGCATCTCTCAACCCACATCAGAGCAATCTCTGTTTTCGTATATTATGATCAACCCAAGTATCTACAATAGGCCAAGCACAGCAAGACATTAATGCAGGATGAGCAGCTGTAAATGGAATGTGCAAACTATATACATCTTTCTCCTAATTGTCAAGGATAATCATAGAAGCACATGAACAAAGAGTACTTGAGCCAGAAGTGGAAGAGAATTACAATGAATTCATAAGAACTGAGACACTGCCGGGTGGTGGTGGTGCGTGCCTTTAATCCAAACACTCCGGTGACAGAAGCAGGCACATCTTTGTGAGTTCAAGGCCAGTCTGGTCTACAAGAGCTAGTTCCAAGATAGACTCCAAAGCTACAGAGAAACCTGTCTAGAAACAAACAAACAGACAGACAAACAAACAAACAAAAAGAACTGTGACATTGTGCATAAGATCTGTGCAATTTGAAAAGAGACCACAACCTAGTATGGAAAGTGGAAGTTTTACCTCTTTCCAGGGATATATTGGCAATTCTTAGATACTTGGAAGGGAATTATACATTTTAATTAATTTAATTTAAATGCTTAGCCTCTGAGATATAGATATTTCTCGAGTGGACTGCCATATGATTAAGAAATACAGAGAAAATAGAAATTGGATTTGTTGGAAGAAAAAGACTATACGTTGGATGAGAAGAGAAATGTAAGCTATGCATGGATCTAGATAAGAATTAGGAAGGAATGTTGCACATAATTAAAACAAGTTGTATGTAATTCTCAAAGAACTATTAAATAGATAAATGATAAATGGATAAATAAATAGAAGATAAATAGATAGATGATAATAGAAAGAGATAGATGATTCATAAATAAATAGATAGATCATAAACAGATAAGTGATAGATAGATGATAGATAGATAGATAGATAGATAGATAGATAGATAGATAGATGATAGATTGATAGATGATAGATAGATAGATAGATAGATAGATAGATAGATAGATAGATAGATAGAT
>NC_022013.1:38688962-38722854 GCF_000317375.1 Microtus ochrogaster | reverse complement strand
ATAGATAGATAGATGATAGATTGATAGATGATAGATAGATAGATAGATAGATAGATAGATAGATAGATAGATAGATAGATAGATGATAGATGGATGGATAGATAGACAGACAGACAGATAGATTGATAGATGATAGATGATAGATTAGAGAGACTCAAAAGAATGTTTGAGGACAATTGTCCTAGAGTTTCAAAGAAAAAGTTCCATGGTAGGTGTGCTGGATAGTTTTATGTCAACTTGATGCAAGTTAGAGTCATCAGAGAGGAGCGATCTTCGATTTCGAAAATCTCTCCAGGTTGTAGGCATGTCATGTCATTTTCTGCCTCTAATTCCTGACCTGATTGAGTTCCTTGCTAAGCTGCTTTTGATGATGAACCATTATTTAAAACATTTAGCAACAGAAACCCTTTTTTCCCCCTAAGTTGCTTTTGGTCATGGTTCTTCATCATGGCTATAGTAGCCCTAAGAAAGCAGCAGGAAACACATAAATCTTCACATCTGCCTCGAGGAAGAGAATGAAAAAGACATAGGGGAAAACTCATGCTAGTTATCAGAAGTCCCCATAGAATTGAGCCAAATGGTAGCAAGCAGCAAATGTTTCCCAGATAGCTTTAGAGAAACAATAAGTATGCCAAAAGTCCCAGAGAAAGCCAATACTCATCAGCGTCCAAAAGAAAAATGAGAAACGAAAAGTAAATTATTTTATTAAGGGGCTCCTATTTCTTTAACATGGCTTTAAGTGAATCTTCATGAGAGGTTTTCCATTGGCCAGGTGATTGACCTGCCAAAATAAATTTGCTTTTAAGGAGGAGACAATGGCTTATCTCCACTTAAAGTTTTCCATATACTTTACTGTGAGACAGTTGGTTATTTGATTAGCCAGAACATATCTACAATATTCAAAGAAATACATAGAATACATATTACTATGCTTTGTTTTTCTGCCCTTAAATTCACTATTTATTGTTTTATTTCTTCTAGTACACAAAATAATCAACTGTGACTTTTAAGTTCCTTTGGTTTATACTGGGGCACTCCTTATTGAAATAACTTGTTATGTTAGAATAATTATTAATTTTGCTACAGTAACACTTGGAAAGTATTTATACCTCCAGATCTGCTATCAAGTCATGAGTATTACCTTTCATTTTGCAGGTGTAAGAATGGAGACTATACAGGCTGGTAAAGTAACAGGTCCAAAATGGAAGAGAGGCATTCCACAGTTAGGAGGACTTGAGTCATGGCAGTCTGCAGATAATGGCCCTCAACACAAAACAAGGACAAACCTAAAGTTTTAAATTAGAAACATCACTGTTCTTTGAAAAGTTTGAAAAATATTATGAAAAACCTTTCCAGTTCAGATGTATTGAAACCTTACAAATTGTACTTACAAGATTATATTTCAGTTTTTCAAAAGGGACTTTATTGGCTAGAGGAATCTTTGCTGTCTTTCAGAAGTAGGAAAAAGTTGATATGACAGAACCACGTTCCATTAAAAAGCAAAATTTCTGTCCTGTTCTGTGAAGATAATGTCCAGAAGACAGGGATGAGAATGGCATAGTGTAAAATGTTATTAATGTAAACATATGACAGATTCCACTGTAGAATTTCACTATACAGAAAAAAATATGCACACAGCATGATGATGAATTAGAATATAGGATCTTGATGATTTATGGACTCTAGTAGATAAGGAAGGGAACAGCAAAGTCCAATTCCTTCTAGAATACATTGGCAAGCTAAGTAAAGTATATTGAGTGAAAAGGGTATATTGACATAGTATGCAATAATGCTTTAAATATTTTTAGTATGTTGCATTTGATATATCTATAGTGAAGAATTGTGTATGTTGTTAATGAGTGTCGTTTATACACATACACGTGGATTCATATGTAGAGATGTGTAAAGATACATTTCTACATTCAAGATTTATTTCCTAAAATGATTAGGAAATAATTTTAAATAGATGTTAAGAATTTGCAGTCTGTTTCATTCAGGCTTATTCTAACTGGGAAAGTGATTCAAATTCTCATCTATAACACACTGTCCCTTTACAAACTAACTTTTCATGTTAAAATGAGAATTGGAAAGACATACTCCATGAGATATACTTTATACAGAATCTGACATAAGTAGTAGAGTCATTATTTCCACATAACTGTTACTATTATTTTATAGTATTTTATAATTAAGATAAAGTAAGCAAGGTAGAACAGAAAGTCAGTTAAAAAGCTAAAAAACTAAATTCGTATCTGTTGACAGCCAGTACACTCTTTCTACATAACTTTTTCTTCTGGATTCATGCTATTTTTAGATGAAACAAGACACAGGCTTCTCAGGTTATTTTGCCTCTTCAGAAATGTATTGTAGAACAAGAGAATGTGTGTGTGTGTGTGTGTGTGTGTGTGTGTGTGTGTGTGTGCATGTGTGTGTGGATGCATGCGTGTGTGTGCGTGTGCACACACACATACACACAGGACTGTAAATTTTGGAAGACCTAAATTTGGGAGAAGAAAAAAGTTTGGGGGAAATGCTAAGACACCAAGAACTGGTTACAAAATGCTTCCTGAGTAATGACAGAGTGCATAAAGGCAGTGCTGCGTATTGCATTCGAGATCAGGATTACTGCCAAGTAGCCAATCTTTAATTACAATGAAGAAGAGCACTTGAAAAATGATTGTTCATATGTTTGAGAGCAAGTTCAACAACAATTTTATCCACAAAGCATGAAAATGCTAATGTTTCATACTTATTATGAAGCTTCGAATGAAAAACTGAAAATGAAATAACAAGTCTTCATTCCAATGATAATGGTTGAAGCTAGTGTGCCTCATAATGATATCACATTCCCAATTCAAGTTTCTACAAATTAATATTTCATTTTTGCAGCTCTCTGCAGAAATTGAGTGCCCAACTTAATAGACTTTATGTAATGTGTTGTACATGTTTATAAGTTCTGATAACATTTAAATTCTTTTGTCAAAAAATAGAGTACTTAAAACTACAGTTATTCAATGAATTGCCTAGGTTATAGATTGACATTCTTGGGAACTGGGATTATAATTTATATTCAGAATTTTCATAGCTTTATTTGTCATGATATTTGGATTTGTTTATTTATTTTTTTTGTTTTGTTTTGTCTGTTTCTCCATCAAATTTTAGTTGTAATTTAGCTGAGGTTATAACTTCTACAGGAGTTAGTAGAATCTTCCTCATTAAAAGTATAAATTCTTCACATAACACCACCCCTATTCTGTGCTCCTTTAAGACAGATACATCTGTGACCAGAGTCTAGGGCAGTCATGATGTTTATCATTCACTAAAATGTTTCTCAAAAGCAAGGTGACCAATTTTTTTCCAAATAATTGTGATTAGACTTATGAAGACTGGTATAATGTTGATGTCAAAAGGTAAGTCTGATGTTAGTTTTAAATGAACCTTTAAGTTATGGGAATAGGTCAAGATTTACTGAGAAAATGAAGAATACAATAAACTGTCTGTGTCTCACTGAATTTTATCTATAAAAATTGTACATTAATAAGGTATATATATTAAGTAGATAAAACTATATGTTTCAGTCACATTCATTTAATCATATTAAAATGTTTTTATCTTTAGTATGACAGTCAGTATTGTGTACATCCTTCAGTTGTCATTTGTTCTTAAGTTTCTCTTCTGACAGTTTCTAAGTTGTTTTTGTTTGTGTTGTTGTTTTCTTTATGATTTTAAGTATCACTGTGTATCCTTGATTGGTCTGGAACTTAATATGTAAATCAGGTTAGACCATAACTCACAGAGATTCACCTACTTCTGCCTCCTACGATGAGATATAAGGAATAAAACAACACCCTCTGGCATGCCTTTTTAATAACTCAATCAAATTTAGAGTCCTCTTGGGAGATATTGTAGATTCTACTTAAGTGCTATTAATTTGATATTGTTTTTCTATTATATTAGCTAGGGATTTTTTGTTTGATTGTTTTATAAAAATTCACAGAGATAATGGACCATTTTTAATCTCATCATATAAACGTACATAACACGAGCATGAAGTCAGGCTTGACATTCACTTTGAGATACTTTCATCAGATTTATCCACTGTTAACTAACTCCTCTCTCTTCCAGTGTCCCCAGGAAAGAAAGTGCTATGTGATGTGCACAATTACATGGGAAGGTACAGTTGATAAGCTCCAATGCTGAAATTCTTTAACAGATTGTGCTGGTTTGAAGAAGACTGGTCTCTATAGGCTCATATAATAAAATGCTTAGTCATTAGGGAGTGACATTACTTGAGAAGGATTAGGAGGAGTGGCTTTGCTGGAGTAGGTTTGGTGTCTTTGGAAGAAATGTGTCATTGAGGTTTCAAAAGCCCAAACTAATCCCTATATTCCTATCTCTTCAGGCTGCCTACCTTCTGGGTGTCAGCTAATTCTCTAGTACTATGTCGGCTTGCATGCCACCATACCCCCACCATGCTGATAGTGCTCAAAACCTCTGACACTGTAAGTAAGTCCATAATAAATGCTTTCTTCTGTAAGAGTTGCCAAGGTCATTGTTGTGGGATAACTCTTCCGTATGGCATGGCTATGTGTTGCTCTTCTTGATTAATAATAAAGTTAATTTGGCCTGTAGCAAGACAAAATAAATCTAGGAGGAAAAGCCAAACTGAAAATACAGAGAGAAAGAAAGGCAGAGTCTGATTCAAGCCAGCTGCCAGAAGAACAATATGTGCTAGAGAATAGGTAAAGTTATGAACCCACATTGTACAATGTAGACTAATAAAAAAAATGGGTTGTAATTTAGTTGTAACTGCTAGTCAATAGTAAGTTTGAGCTATAGGCCAAACCTTCTATAATTAATTGAAGCTTTTGTGTGTTTATTGTGTGTCAACTAGGCTGTTGAAACAAAAGAAAAGCCCTACCTCCTTTTATAGGTCATGGTGTCTGTTCAGTGATAGAACACTAAGATACATATATTTATCTCATTGCATCCATTTGTTCACTTATCTAGTAATATATATATATATATATATATATGATTTAAATATTATTAAATATAGTTAAGTTATATAAACCATAAAATAATTTTTGATACCAAGTCTGAATTTCAGTTTTTGATAGTGTACATTTCCACAACTTTTGCCACACTGTAATTCTTTTAGTTTTGAATTGTTTTTGATGGCCTACTCCTATATTTTCTTTTTTTAAAGTAGTATATTAGTTCTGACTCATGCTTTATATTTTTCTTCCTCCACTCTTATAATGGCGAGTTTCTTCCAGGAGACACCAGTTCCTTTATTGGAGAATACTATCATGAAGCAATAGTAGGTGCATGGGATTGTCATTGATACTTGTCATATGTAAAAGCATCGAGTTGCAGATCCAGTATCTCACTTCTTCTAGAAAGACTTCACAGTCTAAATGTTCCACAAGCTTTCCAAAGAAAGTCCTCACCTGAGGACCAAGTGTCCATAAATATAACCCAACAGGGCATGCTTTACAGTAAATTACAACACCTTTGCATAGTGTTTTCATACTTTTTTTGATCCTGGTCCTTTTCGCATAGCAAAGTCTAAGTATTTCATGTGACCGTCTTATTTTATTTTATTTCTGAATTACTTCATTTTAAATATAATATATATCAATTCCCATGTTTTAATTTTAGAATTGTATTTGTTTATTTTTAGTTATTAATAGCATGTCAATATTTTTGTTTAATTGAAGGTATGCTATTTTCAATAGAGTACAATATAGTTTTCCAAGATTTTTATAATGAAGAATCACAAACTGAATAACAAATACATGGCAGTTCATTTTCTCAAAGTTGTGGCATCAGAAGTAGAGATAATAGGGGAAAGGGCAGGTATGATGGCACAAACCCTTAATCTCGGCACTGGGGAGGCAAAGTTAAGCAAATTTCTGTGAGTTTCTGTCCAACTTAGCCTACCTAGGGAGTTCCAAAATAGTCAGAACTTCATGGTAAGTCCCTGTCTCAAGATAACAAAAGAAAAATAATGCAACAACAACAACAAAAGTATGAAATTATGTTATCCACAGAGTCATGGTGACTCCATTGCTATAGGGCATGATTTTTCCATATTTCTCTTAGGGTCCAATGTATTTGATCCTTGTTGACATCCCTTGCCTATCTCCGTATGATATTCTTTCTATGTCATTTTCCATCATGTCTACTTCTTCATCATTTCACATAAAGAAATGGCTCATATTGTATGTAGAATTCCTATCTCCATCCATATAGCCTCATCATAATCTATATATTTTTCATTAAAAATCAATATTTATTTTAGGGACTATTAATTGTCCCTAGTTTGGGAGTACTAAGTAAAAATGTTTTTAACATTGGTAAGCTGCATGTGCCTATATAATTGTCCATGTTAGTAAGGCAATCTTTCAGAGATACTGTCCTTAAATACCTTTGATAGAGATAATAAATAAAATTATGTGTGTAATTTTCTCTTTAGATAGAACTTTTATTTAACACTCAGATACTGGTTATTAGGATCCTTGGTGTGCCATGGGTGATGTTATTTCGATACCCAAAACACATAAAAATTAAAATTTGGGATCCAAGTAATAAATTAAAAAATGAGAACCTAGTGAAGCAAGGTGAAAATCATACTGTGACTTTTTAAACCACAATATGTGATACCACTATACTTGACATTGCTATATCTAGCATTCAACAAGTGAGGTAAAGTAAACCGAATAAATAAGAGATCAAGAAGGAAAATAAAGCCCAGAAATCGAATGACAGATTCTATGTTGTCCTACAGTTTACAGAAAACTTTTCCAACTAATGCACACACTTAACGGAAAGCTAGCAAATAGCCAGACAAGGAGCTTCTTATGATGAACAAAACATAATAAAGTTCAATTCTTAGAGTGCAAACCTATCCTTTTCCAGATCTTTACTCTTAAAAGGGTTCATTCTTCTGAATAAAGCTTTCAAATATTCTGGCCCTCAAAGAATATTTACCAACCTTTCACTCAAAGCTGATTTCATTAGGAAAATATATCTACACATAGATAGAACAAATAAACTACATATGGCTATGTTAGTTACAATATTTTACTTATATGTTCACAACAATTTCCAAGAATAATGTTTGTAGAAAACACTTTCTGAAATATGTCAATAATAAAGAAACATAAATCCCAAGGTAACAGATGGAGTTGGATGTAATCATTCTGATGTAACCTAGATCCAGATCCAGAAGGACAAATTTGTACATAGTCTGTTATCTGTGCAAATATTTTAGATTTGAATCCTTAGATATGTGTATTTTATTTGGAATAAAACCCAGGAAATTAGTAAGGGGCCACAACAAGTGCAGTTTTCAAAAACCCGCTGGTATTATAGGCTAATGGGGAATAATGGAACATGGCTGGCTAATTGTGGTCTGAGATAGAAACATGGTGTAGAGGAGGGGTTCAGAGAAGGGATAATTAACACTAAAGATATTTGAAAAGGTCACATTTAAACCTACTATTATAGTTTCATCCCTACAAATTAGTTTTCTAGGTACTTGAAAGTGTTGTGTGCTCTTGTTGGGAATGACAAGAAATCATCAGTCTTTCTCAGCTGTGAACATTTTTAACCACAATAATAACTGGCAAGATATGGACTCAAGTTCATTAACTATGTTGGGAATAATACAATGGTTTATGAATGGATTTAAGATTTACACCATGAGTTGAAACCCATGCACAAGATATTTTATGAACCAAGAATTTTGGCTAGTCAGGTCATGGGAAACAGGAGAATCTACTACTATTATTTCACTGAATGTACAGGGAATACTAATGACTTACCTTTAGTGAATCTGTAGACTTTCATCAAATAAGTTTTTTTTTCACAGTAGAAAGAATGCAAGAGCTAGAAGCAGTGGGTAACTACAGTGTGAGAATATTCATGTACAACAAAACAGTTGTATATATGTAAACTCAAAAAAGTTGTAGCATCATGTATAAGACCTGTGCAAGCTCAGACCAAATTCCAGAATGAAGAGGGAAGGTAGATCTGAAAATACAGGCTGCTGAGGAACTTTCTTTTTCTTTCTTTCTTTTTTTTTTTTTTATTTTCGAGACAGGGTTTCTCCTTAGCTTTTGGTTCCTGTCCTGGAACTAGCTCTTCTAGACCAGGCTGGCCTTGAACTCAGAGAGAGCCGCCTGCCTCTGCCTCCTGAGTGCTGGGATTAAAGGCGTGCACCACCACTGCTCGGCCTGAGCATCCATAGCTATAGGAACAGAGACTCAGTTTTGTTATGGGTTTGCCCCTAGTAAGCTGACCATGAAACAGTAGAAGAATACAACTCAAGAGTTATGTGCTGTTCAAATTTGATTTAACCTGTTCTTTTATGTTTGTTTGTTTTGGTAAATACACTGTTGGGTGGGTAGGAATTGGGGATTGATCTGGGAGTAGTTAGGGGAGGGAGGTTAATATGATCAAAATAACAGGAACTGTATAATATTCTTGGGGCGGGAGAGATGACTCAAGGGTAAAGATCTCTTGCAGGAAACCTGTGTTCCATTCTCAGAACACACAGGGAAGATAACAAGCACTTGGAACTCTACTTCCAGGTGTTCTCAGATCCTCTTCTGATCTTTATGAACACCTATATGAATGTGGTTCATATTTACACTCTCAGGCACATATATCCATATAAAATAAAGAATAGATATCTATAAAATAGAAGTAATAAATTTATATAATTATATTAACTATAAAATTAAATGTAAAAGAATTTACACATAAAATAGTATATAATAGTATATATTATATAACAGTAAATTATCTTATGAGGAACAACTGGATGGCCTAGATGGGGAAAAACAGAGAGGGAGAGCAAGGAAATGGATATATTGATTGAGGGAGCCATTATGGGGCTAGCAAGAAACCTGAAACTAGGGAAATTCCCAGAAATCCACAAGGATGACAACAGCTATGACTATAAGCAATAGAGGAGAGGGTACCTGAACTGGACTTCCCCTATAATCAGATTGATGACTGCCTTAATTGTAATCATAAAACTTTCACCTAGCAAGTGATGGAAGCAGATGCAGAGATACACAGCTAAGCACTGGACCGAGATTCCAAAGTCTAGTCAAAGAAAGGGAGGAACAATAACATAAGTGTAGGGATAAGTCCCGCCCCTTAGGGGGCGTGTTTGCCTCGGGCTAATGTTTACCTATAAATATGGCGAGCATGCTAGCAGCACTCACTTCTGCTTTCCTGGTCTCCAGGGGAACGGTGGTTCTGTAAGTCTATTTCTCCATTAAAGCTCTCTATATATTTTTACAGTCTGTCTGCATTAGTTTATGCCGTTACACATAAGCAAATAAAGATCATGAAAGCCTACCTGAGCTAGTGGGAGCTCACTGACTCTATACAGTACAGAGAGCTGGGGAACCTGCAAAGGTCCAAGCTAGATCCTCTGAATATGGGTGATGGCTGTGTGGCTGGGGCAGACTGTGGAGCAACTGGCAGTGGGACCAGAATTTATCCCTATTGCTGGTTCTGTTCTTCCTGGAGGAATATCTTGCTAAGCCTAGATATAGTGAGGCGGGCTGTGGTCCTGCCTCAAAGCAATGTATAAGACTTTGTTGAGTCCCCATGAAAAGCCTTACATTCTCTGAGGAGTGGAGAGAGGGAGGACTGGGGGGCTGAGGTAGGAGAAGGTGCAGGGAGCAGGAAGAGGAAGGGGAGTGGAAAATGGATTTAGCATGTAAAATGAGAAAATATATTTTTTTAAAAAAATAAAATTTAAAAAGAAACAAAAACTATCTGTTTGTTTGACTGCTGTTATTGAGTTCAGGCTCCCCTAGAATTTTTGATGCCCTGCCTTTAAATTTGAAATACTGGGATTGATAATGTGCCCCATCATACATGGATATGCTTTTGTTGATTTAAATAAAAAACTTTGTATGTGATAAGAATTACTCTTTTTCTCAAATTAAGTATATCCTTGTGCCCTACTTTTAAGATAAAAAATATAGAACATTTCTGTTTTGAGATAATAAAATCAATCACTAAGTTTTAAATTTACAAATTTTAATACTGAATGGAAATCTTAGAAAAAATCTAGTAAATTCAAATTTGTCATAAGAAATTTATAACTTTTTGACTAGGGATTGTGCTTATACAATCAGAAACAATTTCAAAATTTGTTAGACCAATAAGACCCTTTGCATTTGTATACTATTGCATGACCAGTAGAACATTGTAGGAATGCAGATTTCTAGATTAAGCAAAGTGGATATATAAAATATCAATAACTATGTGCAAGGTAGCTTCATCTTCTCTGAAAAAAAAAACAAATCAAACAAAATACCCACAAACAAGCCAAACAAGTCAAGGAATTTCAGCTCTTCATTCTGCCTCTTAGATAATTGATAGTGATTGATTCAGCCAGCTTTGCTTAGCTTTACTGAAGAGCACATGTTCAGTTTCCTCAGTAAAAATTTTCTAATCCCCGGCAATAAGCATTTAGATGCTTCCATTTTCTTCCCCCCCCCCCATACACAGGAGGAACATTACCTAAGTAGACATCTTTTTTGAAAGCTCTACACAAGGTAGTCATGGTCAAGTTTCACCCATCTCATGAAATCCTATCTCAGTCCTTAGAAGGTTGGCTGAGAACAATTTTGAATCATTTCATTCTATAATCACATAACTTTAAAGAACAATAATTTCCACATAAAGTATTGTTCTGACCTATACCACATAGAATTAGTTTGGAAGATGCTAATTCTAAAATGATGCTTCCAGCATAGCGGCACATGCCCTTAATTCCTATGGTTTGCTGAAAGAGGAAGACCAGTCTGTACTGAATAGAGATTCAAGGACAGCCCAAAGATACACAGTTAGACTGTGTCAAACAAACAAAAAGGTACTGAGATGCATTGGTTGGTAGAAAGAGCCAAAAACACAACATATTTAATTCTCAGTACTCTTAATATTTGTCTCACCATAACCATAAAAATAAAAAATTCACTTTGTTCATGCAACATTTATATAATTATATTCTGAGGAAAAGATTTTAATGACTCACCTCTTTCTGGAGATAATAATAGTATGTGTTTTGCTCTCCTATGATAATGAAGTTAATAAACCATAATGACAAAATGTATTTGAAAAAGAAAAAGAAAAATTATTAACTTAAATGTCAAATGATCAATTATGACATTATTTACCTGAATAGCATTGAAAAACAGTTATATCATTCTGATTGCTTTAGAAATACTCTTTATTCCATGTATTTTAAATGCTTAATAATAGCTGAAACTGTGGGGAAATTAAAAAAAAAATCACTCATCACAGACAGCAAAATTCAAAATGTTTGTATTTTGTACTTTGTAGTGTATACAGTAGAAAATAAAAGCAACTGTGGAAAGAAATAATGCAAATTATTAATTGCATTAAAAATTTGCAATTAAGCAACTGAAACGTAGAACTGTAATTCAGATTATGTTCCATTTCCTCAGAGTACAACTTGCAATCAGCATGTTGTTTATCTCCCTGCAAATTGCCTTTCTTAGTCTTAGTATTAAAAAAATAAACACAAACGTTAACATCAGTAAGCATAACTTAAAACAGTGAAAACCTAGATTGAAATATTTCAGAAATTGCTTTTGCTTTAGCTCACATAAAATGTTCTTTGATTCTACTTTATTGCATTTTGAGATGTACCCCAGTGTAACTATTAAAAGGATTCATAATAGATATTGAACTGAATAATATTGGAAGTGCTGATTCAACCATCCTTGTCATTCATGACATTTTATTAAGTTCTGGATGATTAAAAATAGGACACTAGTCAACAAGCATCTAGCTTGAAAAACTCATTGATTTAAATTTTCTTTATGCACAAATACATTTAAACTGCTTAGTAGCTGAAGTTTCATGGACATTACCAAATCTCTCCTATTTAAAATAACAACCATTAAAAGATTAAACTAGTGAAAGAATATAGTCTCTGAATAAAAATGTGCTCAGGGAGAATGAAAGTATTCAACATGAGTTAACAAATTGTTGAATGTCTAAAAGCCAAAAGGTCAAGAAAATTTGGGTTTAAATTTTTTAAATGATGAGCACTTGGCCAGAAAGGTGTTATTTGAAGGCTTTAGGGAAAAAAGTATATTCATTTTAGAGACTTTAAATTTACTAGAAAGTTTTGAAATAGTACAGATGTTTTCTGTGGGAAACTCATATTGTCTGGGATGGATAGCTTTCATTATCCAGTGTAGTATGGAGGCTGCTTGTTTATTTCCTGTCAACCCAGACTCCAAAATAATCACATAGAAACTATATTAGTTAAATCAGTGCTTGGTTTATTAGCTCTAGCTTCTTATTTACTAAGTCTTACATCATAATTTAACCCATTTCTATTAATCTGTGTATAAATACAATGCTGTGGCTGACCAGTTAGAATTCCAGTGTCTGTCTCTATTGGAGCTACATGGCTTCTCTCCTGACTCTGCCTGCTTTCTCCCATAATTTAGTTTAGATTTCATTAACCTACCAGACCCAAGACAGTTTCTTTATTAACCAATGGTATTCATGACATACAGAGGAGAATCCTACATTGCCTCCCCTTTTCTGTTTAAATAAGTCCCATCTTATGCCAATAGTTTGTAAGTCAGCCTTTGGAAATAATATGTAAAAAAAACTCCTAATCTATAATTTACCATTACATGGATGAAATTTTGCTATCGGATTCAAACATAGATAGTTTAGAAAGAATGTTTAAAGAAGTAAAGAAAATTTTGCCAAAATGGGGATTATAAATTGCTTCTGAACAAAACAGAGAGGAGGTTCTGTCAATTACCTAGATTACAAATTAAGTTTATACAAAATTAGAACACAAAAGGCACAAATTAGGAGACACCGATTGTGGACTCTTAATGACTTTCAAAGATTGTTAGGAGACATTTCCAGTCTATGACAAAGCTGTTGGGATAACACCTGAACTAATAGTTTATTTAAACAAAAACCTTAGATGGTGATAAAATTTAGATAGTCTCAGAGAGTAAACAGCTGAAGTGGAAAAGTAATTGATTGTCATTTAAGAAAAATTACAGGAGGCACATATAGATAGGGTGAATCTAAATCTTAATTGTATTTTAGTCATATTGCCTTCCAGAATTTCTCCTAAAGGAATTTTAATGCAAAGGGAAGATATTATCTAAGAATGGATCTCTTTATCACACAAACCATGTAAAAGAATAAAATCTTATGTGGAAAAAGTCTCTATTAAAAATTTATAAATTATTAAAAGAAAACTGAGACTTTGTCAACTAGCAGGTATAAGACCAGCAATGATTATAGTGTCTTTTACTACTGATGAAATTAAAAAAAAATTAAGGGAAGATGATGAATCTTGGCAGAGATCTTGTGATAATTTTTTAGGAGAGATTAATAGCAATTATCCCAAAAGTGATAGAATTAACTTTATAAAGAGAACTACTTGGATTTTTCCCTGCATTGTTCAGAACACACCAATAACTGCAACCCATAAATTCTATACTGATGCAAATAAGTCAGGAAAGGCAGATTACAAATAAGAAAATTTAAGTAAGGTAGAACAAAGCCCTTATAATTCTTTCCAAAAGGTAGAATTATATGTTATTCTCATGGTGATAAGGGATTTTAAAGAACCTCTTAATATAGTTACTGATTCACAATATGCAGAAACAGGCTTTTGCATATTGAAAGCATTGAATTATGTCAAGAAATAATCAGGAGTAGGCTCTGTCCCATATACATAACATACATCCAGTTTCATATGGGCCTGCCAGGTCTTCTGGCAATGCAGAAATTGATCAATTGTTGATTGGAAGTGTGTTGAAGGCCTCAGAATTTCATAAGAAACATCATGTCAATAGCAAATGTTTAAAGAAAGAGTTTTCTATTACATGGCAACATGGACTAGCTGTGTGCCCAAAACTAGGCCTATGAGCATTCCCTTTAATAGGACAGTCCACTGGTATCTTCTCGTAGGCTGAGAATTATTATAAGTAGGAACTGTGAAGGCATCTTTTGATCTCTCCTTTTCTTGTAAAGATATAGTGAAGAAACAATATTTTAAATCAATAAATATAAGATATCCTTTTGATTCCTTTTGATAATAGATAAGGCAGAGAAATTCCAGATTGTGGCAGGCCCATGGGTTGAATTACGTTGTTGACAGCTCTTAGATCTGTCACCATTCTCCATTTACTAGATTTTTTTTTTTTGGATTTTTGAGTACTAGATTTTTTTTTTAATAACAAATACAAGAGAATTCCAAAGGTTGGTTGATTTTTCAATATGGTGAGCATCTAGTTGCTCCTGTACCAGCTGTTCTAAAGCTTGCAGTTTGTCTTCTGTTAAAGGCCACTTTTTAATCCATATTGGTTTCTCAGTTAACCATTTTAAAGGTAGGGCCATTGGCACCTTTTAATTTTTGCTAGATTCTTTGTTTCTGTACAGCTTGAATGACTGGTGACCTTTGTGTGTAATACCTTATAATATACTTCCCAGAATTATAAATTTCTGGGATTACAGGAATGTTAATCTTGGTATTCCATTGCTGCAGCAGGTCAGGAAAAGCTGAACGCATGCTTTTCCGTTTTCAGATGTAACAGGAAAAAAGCTGCACCATTTAAAAATGTCAGCTTTCTGGGCCGTCCTGCCAGGGCAAACTCTGACTGTTTGAGGCAGGAGGGCCAGCTACAGAGAGAGGACTTGAGTGTTGTCTGTTGTAGCTCACTGGCTGGCAGGGACCTTGAAACGCCATAGGGTTGTGGCTATAAACATGGCTGCAGCCTGTATATCAGCCATGAGGCTGGAAAGCTAAGGAATGGCCTGGATCTAGCCAGCAAAGCCACGGCTTTAATCCCACCCATATTGCTCAGTAATTTAAAGGCTCGTGTGGTCAGAAAAAGAAGGAGATATACAGTAAAGAGAGATTCAAAAACAAAGAAAATGTTCAAATGATTTACAGTGTGTTAAAAATATATGCAGGCTAAAAGTTGAAGTTCTTAAAGTAAAAAACAAAAATAAGGAAGAAAGAGAGTAGTTGGATGTGGTAATACACACCTTTAATCCCAACACTTGGGAGGCAGAGGGAGATTGACCTCTGTGACTTCAATGTGTGGTAGCACACGCCTTTAATCCCAGTGTCTTGGAGGAAGAGACAGGTAGATCTCTGAGAGTTCAAGGACAGCCTGGCCTACAGAATTATTCCAGGTCAAAGATACAGAGAACCTGTCTCAAAAAGCAAAAAATAAAAATAAACAAAATAGAGGTTAAAATAAAACGCACAAAGATGGAAAATACACAGAGAATCTTGATACTGTATGCTATTATGCTCTGTTTGAATTATTTGAATGCTGAGGAAAGAGCAACAGCTGCTAAAAGATATTTATTTATAAATGCTGCTGAACTAATCCAACATAGATATTTTGAAAATGCCTTGACTTTGAAATTCGGATCTAAGGACATGATGCTTTGGAAAGGAGTTTCTTATTTTGTTTTCACAGAGAATGAGACCCTGTTCATTTCTTCTATTCCAATATGATATGATAGACCACGCCCTCCTGAAGGGTTGCTGTGAACATCTTCAGAAAATTGCTTTGCTCAACTGCCAACTGAGATGAAACTAACACACAGGTTATACCGTGAAAGACCTAATTAGCAACACCCCCATTCAGCAGGAAGCAGTTTGGAGAGAAAAAACTGCACCCATGTTCCCAAATATGGTTTATAAATGTTCTTTTACATTTAAAGGGGGATATGATAGAGATATGAATAATTTACATTGATATGGATTTTGTTTTAGTGATTTAAATTTAAGGTCAATTTTGTTATATGTGTATGTATATCTGATCTTGATTAAGATATTGTGATTGTGTAGTTCACTTAAAATGTAATATATATAGCTTGTTAATAGATAATCATAATAGTCAAGCTTGTAGTCATGTTAGTTAGATTTTCTAGATGTACATAGATATATTTTAGATAGGCATTCTTCATTTTTTCAAAGATTATAGAATATGGCATTTTAAATGTTTTAATAACTTAGGACTTTTCATGACAATGAGACACTCTGCTCCTGGCAGCACCAATCTACTTCAAGAAGAAGATGGGCATCGAAGAGGATCCTTATGGAGTTTGATAGCCATTTGGGCAAGAAACTGTTCTTTCCTGGACTATTGCATAAACTGGACATAGAGAACCCACAGAGAGAGGACTACTGAACTTGTATAAAGGTGAGATGATCTTTTGGGGTTCCTGATTCATGAAAGAGTCTGCAAGACATTCTACAGGACACAACAGATAGTGACTGAACTGACTTTGAATTTTCCTGCTTCATGGAAATGTCTCTGGATACTATGGGCCTGTAGGCAGAAGATAAATGCCCCAATGGTACAGAGGAACTTTGGGTGACTGTCCAGGCAGTGAGATGTCTCTGTCATTTCTAGAGTTTTGGATTTCTTGTTTACTTAGGTAATATTATATTCTTTTGGAGTCTTTGATAAACTTGAAGAATGGTTAGTTATAGTTATAGTTTTCCATTGTTATGATAAAAGATAAGGTATATATAAATATTGTAACTGTAATTCTTGCTTAATAACTGTTTTGTTATATGTAATTTTGCTATGTTAAAGTTAAAGCTTTTCTTTTTTTTGTTTAAACAGAAAAAGGGGAAGTGATGTGGGAGTATCATATATCAATCTGTTGATTTCATTGGTTAAGCAATAAAGAAACTGTTTGGTCTTATAGGTTAAAACATAGGTGGGAGGAGTAAACAGAATAGAATGCTGGGAGGAAGAGGAAGTGAGCTCAGACTCGACAGCTCTCCTCTCGGGGGCAGACACCTCAGAGAGATGCCATGCTCCGCTCCCGGGCAGACACATGCGATGAAGCTCCTACCCAGGATGGACGTAGGCTAGAATCTTCCCAGTAAGCGCACCTTGGGGTGTAACACAGATGATTAGAAATGGGCTAAATTAATATGTGAGAATTAGCCTAGAAGAGGCTAGATAGAAATGGGCCAAGCAGTGTTTAAAAGAATACAGTTTGTGTGTTGTTATTTCAGGGCATAAGCTAGCCAGGCGGCAGGGGTGCTGGGGAAGCAGCCCCGCCGCTCTTATTACTACAGCTAGCTTTACCAGAAATAATTACATGGAAACTGTATTCTTTTAAATATTGCCTGGCCCGTTAGTTTTAGCCTCTTATTGGCTAGCTCTTATATATTGATCTAACCCATTTTTAATAATCTATGTAGCCCACGAGATGGCTTACCAGGGAAGATCATAACCTACGTCTGTCTGGAATGGGAGAATCATGGTGACTCCTGATTCACCTTCTTTCTCCCAGCATTCTGTTCTGTTTATTACACCCACCTAAGGATTGGCCTATCAAATGGGCCTAGGCAATTTCTTTATTAATTAACTGATAAAACAACAGATAGAAAGATGACCCTCCTTCATTAATAAATTAACCCATTTCTATTATTTTATATTTTACCATGAGGTTCATGGCTTACCAGCAAGGTTCTAGCTGGCAGCTTGCATTGTTCCCCTCTGGTAACTACTTGGCATCTCCCTGATCCCACCTTATTTTCTCCAGCATTCACTTTAGTTTTCCTTGTATAGCTAAATTCTGCCTCGCTATAGGTCCAAAGCAGTTTCTCTATTAATCAATGGTAATCCTGGCATACAGATGGAAATCTTACATCACCTGCCCTTTTCTATTTAAATAAAAAAGGATATAATATTACCTAAGTAAACAGGAAGTGCATAGTAAGCAACTTCCAAAACTCTAGAATTGACAGAGCTATTTCACTGCCTAGACAGTCATCAAAGATTTTTCTGTACCATTGGGGCATCCATCTTCAGCTTTTAGGCCCATAATATTCCAGTCTTTTCCAGGAAGCAGAAAATTTCAAAGACAGTTCCACCTATATTGGCAGTTTGTCAGTCACTTTCTTTTGTATCTTGTAGAATGTCTGGCAAACTCATTCATGAAGCAGGAACCCCAAGTAAAAAGTAGTCAGGTCATTCCCAATCACTATGGAGAACATGTCACACCAGAAAAATTAAAAAGTACAGAGCCTTCTGTAAAAAATCCATACTGATCTGGATAATAAAATAAACATGGAGGATGAATCAAAAATTCCAATAGGAAAGAGAAAGCATATATTCTGGCAGATCTCTATAAATGATCAAAGACAAAAGCTAAAAGTTCATATAAATGACATTGTAATTATGGGTTTGATAGACATCGGTCAGAACATAAGTACCATTACTCCAGAATCTTGGCATCCAAATTGGACTCCTCAAGAGGCAGATATTCAGTTACTATGAATTGGTACCCAATCTCAAGTGAAACAAAGCATGAGGTGGGTTGAATGCATAGATCCAGAAGGGTAGAAAGGAAGTTAGGAAGCCTCTCTTAGATGAGAGCACTTGCTTGCCTCTAGCAAGCAGAGTAGACCCGAGAAAACATGCTTTACTCTTTCCAAGCTTTCTCAGGCTTTGGGTGGACTCAGTTAGCCACACGTCTGGGCGCCATTTGTAGTTTTTTTTCTCCAACTGCTGATGAGGATTTTTAAATGATTTCTTGTGAATAATAGAAGTTTTTAATTTGTTAGAAGTCTAATGTGCCAGTTTGTTGTGTATTAATATCATCTATGTGTACTATAATTAATTTTATCAATAGACCCAGAAAATTTCTGTGTGTCTCCAGATATTTTATAATTATGCATTTTATGTTAAATGTGTGAAAAATTGGGAGCGTTTATGTGAGGTGTGTGAAATTTGTAAGATCCTTTTATCTTCTTCTTTGTATTTATTTGCATAGTTTTGCTTGTTGATGGATACCCACTTGTTTCAGCATAACTTGGAGAAAAAAATATTTTTGAAGACTGCAGAGAGGCTGAGTAGTTAAAATTATTTTCTCAAGCAGAGGACTGATTTCATACCATTCAGATCAACAAATGTTGTCTGAGTTTTCTGTTTCACCCAGTCCTTGTCCTGCCTAGTTCCCACAGACTTTAAGTCCAAAAGAAATCATACAGAGGTCTATATTAATGATAATCTGATTAGCCTATTAGCTCAGGCTTCTTATTAACTCTTATAACTAATATTAACCCGTTATTCTTATCTATATTAGCCACATGGCTCGGTACCTTTTTCAGCGAGGCAGGTCACATCTTCCTTCTTCTGTGATTTAGACAGGACTGAAAAGGAATGGGCTTCCTCCTTCCCTGAATTCTCCTGTTCTCATTGACCCATATCTACTTCCTGTCTGGTTGTCCTCCCTATACTTCCTGCCTGGCTACTGGCCAATCAGCATTTATTTAAAATATAATTGACAGAATATAGACAATTGTCTGTCCCAGACCAAAGAAGTACCTGTAACTATCGCAACAAGAGATCTGATGCTTTCTTCTTTCTTCTACAGATACCTACACTGGTGTGCATACAACACAGAAAAAACATATACATAGTTTTAAAATAAAATAAATTTTGGGTTTCAGAGATAGATTAGTCATTAAAGGCTAGGCTCAAAATCCAAAGTAATAAAAACAAAACAAAAGTTTAATAAGAAAAGTCTATTATTTATCCAATAATTTTCATTGCTTAGGATACAAATCATTCTAATATAATAGTTGGTAGACTTGTTCTTCATTTTAGCATAATTCCATCTACATATGAACCTGTGTTTTCTGAAAAATATACTATATTCTTATTGATATAGACTGTAATCATATAGATTTATGACCTTCCACTAGGGTTTCCTTCTGAACATTGAGTTTTATTTGCTCAATTTTTGAAAGGTAAAAATATAGATTAGATATAGATATAGATTACATAGCTATAGACATAATATTTGAGTAAGTTTGTTGATACGTAAGATTTTTTATTTTGATAACACTGACTTAATTTTTAATATTATGACTCTGAGACTATTGTATATCTCTCTTTATAATATCTTGGACTTTTAAAAATCAATGTTTCTTAAATTTCTTCAGATAGATTCTGTTTGTACTTTGCTATAGATCAAACATTTTTATGTAACAGTTAAACTGTTGACGCTGCAATTTCATTATGTAACTTGAACTTCTGGTCATGTGATTTTTTTTATTTCATTTAATTTTATCAGATAACATTTCTACAAAAAAATAAAAAAGATCAATTGCAGTGTGAAATAGAATATTTTTAACTCAGTAAAGAAATGCTACATTTATTAATGTGTATTTGTTTAACTATGTAAAGATGTGTTGCTGTTTTACCTTGCATACCTAAGGTACCTGATTGGTTTCATAAAAAGTTGAAAGGCCAATAGCTAGGCAGAGGAGGCAGAGAGGAATGGAGATAGCTGTCTAGCCAGCTGTCAGCCATCCAGAAATAGAGGAAGCATGAAAACTTACCTACAGCATGTAGGTACCATAAATGAATCTTGGGACAACACATATAATAACAGTTTATTAAAGTTAAAAAAGCTATCTAGAAGGAAGTCTAAGTTCAGTCCAAGTACTCAAAATTAATATTAATTTCCATGTCATGATTTTGGGGCCTGCAGTCCAAGAAGACCTGCTACAATTTGTTAAATTAAAATATTCATGACATAATGAGATTTTTATTTATGATTTTTATACTTTGCCTGGTCATTACTGACATCACATATTTTAAATCAATATATCACTTCAAAGTTAAATTTGTAGATAGTTGCATACATGAACCTCATATTTATATAGTAAAAATGTAAAAGAAAATACATTTACTATGGTAAAATCTGTATAATAGAAATGAGCACATTAAATATCAGATATTTATGAAGGAATCACATTTATATCTCGCACACAAATATATATATATATATGTATATATATATTTTTTTTCAAAGCATACTCTATACTGTAGTGTTTTATTGTTATAGATAAGATCCACCAGACTTTGGGAGCTTCAGTTCTAGTATCATAAAAAATACTAAATAAAAATTTTGAAAACTTACAGAGTTTGAGAATTTTGAATTCAGTGAGCTCTTCTGTTATTTTTAATATTATAATGCATTTTTTATTGTTTTCTTATTTTAAGGAGTAAATTACCTGATGATTTTATTTAAAATATAAAATTATGCTATGTCTTCTCAGAAACATATATAATTTATAATTTTATATTTTTAGTATATATTAAAGTATAAATGCACAGCTCAAAGAAGGGAAAACTTCAAAATTAAAAATTAACATGTTAGACATAAGGATAAATATTCTAAGTTATCATAACATCTCTACAGTTTTATTCACTCAAAAATAGGAATCTAAGTGTGAGACAAAACTGGAAAAAAACCTGAAAAGAACAGAGAACTCTTTTACTTGAGGTGACAGCTTTAGTACCCTTTTCATTAATTGATAGATCATGGAGGCAGAAAATCGCTAAAGGAGTGTTTGACCTTAACACACTATCAATCAAAATGATAGACTTGACACTTAAAGAATATTCTGTTTGACAACAGCAAAAACATGTCTTCTTAAAACTAATAAGGATATTTTTCCACACAGATGAACAAAGGCCCATTGACCAACTAAGAAAATGAAAATATAAAAATTGTATTTTGTTTTATATGATAGCAATGAGATTAAAGTAGAAATAGATAACTCAGTATTTGTAGCATAAAAGGGAAGTCCTATAAGTATTTATAACCAGGCAGTATATAGTTCAGAAAAAAAGAGTTTATCTCAAGGAAAATTAAGATTTTGAACAATGTTAATATGTTGATATCTTTTCATATTTTTTATGATTCATAGAAAATAGTAATTTAGAAATTTATAGCAGTAAATTTGTATGTATGTGTGTTTGTTGTGTGAGTGAATATTTATGTGTATTTGGAAAGAAAGTAAATTAAATAATTTCATATTTAAGTAACTGGAATAAAATGAATTGAAAAACACAATTTAAAGAATAATAAATATACTTAAATAAGAAATTAGTAAAGAAAATTTGTAGTATCAAAACCTGAGTAGCTTCTTCCTTAAAAAGATAAATAAAATTGAAGCCCCAGCACTTGGGAGGCAGAGGCAGGAGGATCTACGTGAGTTTGAGACCAGCCTGGTCTACAAGAGCTAGTTCCAGGACAGGCACTCAAAACCATAGAGAAACCCTTTCTCGAAAAACCAAAAAATAAATAAATAAAATAAATAAATAAAATTGAAGCCACAAGGAGTAGTGATGAAATAGTAATATCCAAAATATAGAGATGCTATCAATAATAACTCAGCCCACGAATTTTAAGAAAAATAAAAGAAACAAAAAAATTCATAAATTTGATAACTTAGACAAAATAAATATTTTTACATTACATAAACTAGAAAAATTCATAATAATACTATATTAGGTAAATAATACTATACTGTTAAAGTGATTGACTAAAAAATCTAAGATGCTTCCTTTCAAAAAATCACGATGACCAGATGAAATCACTGTGAAATTTTTTCAAACAGTTAATAAAAGAAATAAATCAAACCATCTGTCAGACAACAGAAGCCAGGGAATATGTCTAGTCATATAAAAACATCACATCATACTATGAAAAATAAAAAAAAATACCTACAAGAAAGAAAACTTTTTGAAGAGTTCCAATATCAATTTATGACAAAAATCATTAGAAATCTAAGATTAAAGAGGAATTTTGTCAATGGATTAAGAATATCTAGAAAACCAATATACTAAAACAAGGTAATTCTTAACCTTGCATTTAATTATAAAAACCAGTGATAGGTTGCGTTTAATTTGGAGAATTTAAATTCTCAAAACACACTGTAAATTTTGTTCCTGTGATAAGACTGAAAGTGAAAGAAAAACAATTTAGAAAGAAAGAATATAATTACCTGTGGGCAGACATAACACCATTATCTATGTAAATATGTCAAATGACGAAGTGAGACAACCCTGAAAAACTGAAAACATTATGAATATTTTAAGTACACAAGTGAATATTTCCAACAAAAGTCACTTTATATGACAAGATTAAGTATGTGCAGAATTTGCATGAACCGAAGCTCAATTTCCATTTGCAATCTTTACTTTGATTTTTTTTTTAATTTTCAGTAGTTCAAATATAAGCTTCAAAAAACAGAACAATTAAAACATAAGTCATAAATAGAGGTATGAGATTAGTAGAGGTGTTAAGTTCTTTCTTGAGAAATAGAAAAAAATCTCCATCATAGACAGGTTGTGAACATGGAGAGGCAACAAAAAGTGTTTGAAGAGTACAACATCTGTTACCAGGATAAATATTAAGTTTCCTATTTTATCAAGCAATCCTCTTTAATTTGCAATCATTTTTTTCCACACACAGTAGGGAATATTAGTGAGTATAGCACTCATTCATCACTGATCAAATGCTATGGTTTTTTTTTATCTAGTTATAAATATACTCTACAATCATATTATTACTTAGTATCTGAATCTTTCTGTCTAAATGTGTTAATAAAGACAAATTCTGAACATGCACACACACAACCCAAAAACTATAAAAAATAAAGAAAATTCTTCACAGTAAGTACTAGAAGAATATTTTCCTGGATCTGAAAATCAAATTAAATGTAAGTAGCAAACCCAATACCCAAAACACACTTTAAGAATATAAAACAGACATTTTAGCTGTTCATTTTTATGGATTAAATATGTGTGCTAGTGTCTTATATATTGCTAAGGGTTTACTTACTAGCATATGGTGTCTGATTGGGGTATCATTTGTGCATTATGTTGCAATTCCTCTTAAATTTATTTTATATATGTCTCTATTTTGGAAAGCTTTTAGAGTGGTTGGATTCAATATGATTGTTCAAAGGCCTCTGATGTTATTTTTTTAATATATTCTTTCATCTACCACACCTCTCTCTTCGTCAACCTTATTTAATCTGTCTCTTAAAATTTTTCCTCTATTAATTTGGCACATTATAAACAATCTCTTTTCACTTCATTGGAATTTTTCTTCCTCTCTACAGGTATGGTAATTCCCACCTAATTTCTGTGAGAACAAGAAATGCACCACGAGTATTAAAGTACAAAACCTAGCATCTAGCTATAAGAGAAACAGTTCAATGCCTGTCTTTATAAGTCTGGGTTTCCTCAGTTGGAGTGATTGTTTTTAGTCCTATCTTCATACCTAAAAATTTAACAAGTTCATTTTTCTTAACAGCTGAACAATGTTCCTTTGTGTAGAATGTACCACAATTTCACTAACGATTCTTCAGTTGATTTATATTTAGTCAATCACCATTCCCAGGATAGTATGGCTCCAATAACAATGGAAATGAACGAGAAAGTATTTCTGTACAAGAAACCACAAAAACTACAAAAAACTCTAGTCTTTTGAGTATATGTCCAAGTATATGTCCAAGAATAGTATAGCTGATCTTATATCATTTTTTTTTGCTTTTTGATATACTTCCAGATAGATTTAATAGTGTCTGTGTCAATTTGGATTATAAATAATGTTACTTCCTAATATTTTATTAAATACATTCAAGTTAACATTATTAAAAATATCTTAGACAACAGAAAATATTATTTACAAATACAAAATTGAAGAGAACCAAAATTTCATGTTTATATTGAATTACATGCAATAATTGTTTGTAAATCATTTTCTCTTATATTTTATTTTATCTCATGTCAAATTTCTCTAATCAAATAATTTAGTAGTGACTGCAACAAAAACTACATACAGATAAAAGTGTTGGTGTTGATTCCATCTAAAGTAGTCAATAGTAGAAACAAAGCAACAAATGCCATTTGTCACCATACACTTTTACTGTGATTCTGTTTCTTTGTGCACAGTGGCATGACTATCAAATAACATGGAAACTTCTGTTTCAAATATATTTTTCGATGCAATGAAAAGCAGTGTTGCATGTTATTTAATATATATTTGATAAAAATTTCATTTTATAGTCCACCCACCATTTTCTCCTCCCTATCTGCCTCACCTTTGCTGCCAGTCTATTCCCCACCCACTCATCCCAAGAGGTAAGATCTTTCATGGGGAGTCAAAAAAGCCTGACCCATTAAGTTGAGGCAAGATCAAGCCCGTCCCCCCTAAATTATGACTGATCTTGTTACTTTTTTGTGATTAACCATGTCTGAAAACCCAAATTTATTAACAATTATTAGTTCTCTAACCATACTTTTATGTATACTTGAAGATAATGATTTTGGTGAAGAGTGCTTTAAGCTAATTCAAAACCAGCAAATTTAGAAAGCAATTATCTCAATAATAAGTTTACTCAGATGCAATTATATTCAAAATTAATAAGATATTAAAATCGATCAAGTTTCAATAGAAAATAATCTCAATATATAAATAATCTTATTTCAAAAAAATGAGAAGGATGGAGATATCTGAGCAGTTTGGAGCATTTGCTGACTTTGCATAGGGCCCAGGTTTAGTCCCAGAACATACATGGAAACTCATTACCAACTACAGTTCATTTTCATAGAGTCCAATGCACCCTCAATCCTCAATGAGTATATGGTGAATATACACATGCAGGCAAAATACTCATGCAGATAAAATAAAAATTAATAAATCTTAATGTATAAAAATAAAAAATTATATATTTATATTCACTAAATACATATTCATTAATATTTTTTTCAGGATATGAGCCATGAAAGTACTCACAAATCTGAACCTTTTTCTCTTTCACTAGTACCTACCAGGAAATCACCATGTTGCCACTCTGGTGTCATTAGCCTGAGGTTAAACCAGTGTCTGAAATTATATGTTCATAGAAGTATGTTCAAGTATCCATCACCAAGCGAGCTTTGACATGAATGAAAGGCTTCATGTATATCTAACCATGTGATGTTAAAAGTTTTAATTTCCTAAACTAAACAAATGATTAAAGAAAAATAAAATTATATTATAAATGACATTGCTAGCTCTTATGTCAACATGATACAGTCATTTTGATAAAAGGATACCTCAATTGAGAAAATGTCCCCATCAGATTGTCCTGAAGGCAAATATGTAGGACACTGATTGATGATTCATGTGATAGTGTCCAGCTCACTATGGATGATACCACCCCTGTGGTTCATGGTTCAATAAGAAAGCACACTGAGCAAGCAATGGGAAACAATCCAGTAAGCAGTATTCCTCAGTGGACTCTGCAATAGCTCTTGATTCCAGGCTCCTGCCCTATAGTCGCATTTCAGTTGTGTTTTAATAAATAAAGACTGCCTGAAGATGTGTGAGTAGAACAGTCCCACTGGTCAGCCTTACAGACCAGGTTATGATAACACACACTTTTAATTCCAGTAACCACAATGACACACACCTTTAATTCCAGTAGCCACATTAGTTGTCAAAGACATCTGGTGGTGCATGCCTTTAATAACAGTGGTGCAAACTTTTAATCCCAGCCATAGAAAGTATTATAAAATGGGAGGAAACAGCTCTCAACACAAAGTCTCATTCTGAGATTCTGGGAGGTCCGATCACAATTTTTGGAATGAGGTCAAGGTAAGAGCCAGTGACTGACTGTTTTAGGTTTTGGATCCTCAGAAAACCCCAGTTTCTGACCATGAGTTTTTATTAATCATGCTTCACTGCCTTAGTTAAGTTTCTGCCTTGACATCTTTAAGGGATGGACTTTGATGTGCAACTGCAACTGAAATAAACCCTTTCCTTTCCAAGTTATATTTGACCTGGTGTTTTATCATAGTAATAGAAGCACTAGCTAAAACATTAGCTCTGAATGAATAAAAAAAAAAAAGTGAAAAAGTATAGTATTGCCTTTGTTTCAACTGCTGTGACTTTTATTGCTTTATAGAAAAACCTATCCACTCTAAGATATACTAAGAGAAAAATCAGTAGCAGGAAAAGCTAAAACGTTAAAAAAAAAAAAGCTAAAACGTTGTCTAAGAAACAGCCAATTTTTGTCCCACGTGTTCATTATACATTAGAGAATTCAGTTTTTTGCTAAATGGGTTGGAAAAGAATGTTTATTATGCAAATATGCAAGAAGGCATTGTTGTAACTTATGTTTTTGCATACAAATGTGTCTGGAAGTTAGAATAAAAAGTAAAAACTACTGTTGCATCTGTAATTAAACCTTTGCGTCTCTTTGGAACACTTGAGCTTCAGTCAGTCTTACCAAATGCACAGAGCAGCAGATGATGCTTAGCAAGTTATTTTCTGTTGCAAGAAGCATTTTATTCTGAATTATGTGTGAGGTGCTCTGGGGAAAGTAAATCTGATTTCACACTTACAATAACCATGTTTGTTTATAAATATAAAAGAATATAAACTTTTGCTCTAACAAAATTGTAACAAAATATAATATGTAGTGTGACTCGATATTTACAAATTAGAATGGTAAAATTCCATCTTTAATCACTATATTGAAAGTAATTAATTTGATTATACTGATCCAATATTTGCTGCATACAATGAAAAATAATATTAAAATCAAAAGTCTACCTTAAAAATGCAATTTTACTTGATTGTGCTAGTTCCTCAGTGTTTGCATTTATATTATTTCCCCTTCTAATACATACTTCCTTAATGATGCAATTAACATAAAATACACAATATGGAACTTTATGTTCTTGGCTCTAACTTAAAAAAAATTATCTAAACCAATGCATTTCATTTCATTAGAAAAATATAATAAACATGACCAAATAAAGCAGTACAATTAAAGCCATTTTAGCAATAAAATAAAATCTGCATAAATTCTAATAAATAAAAATAATGAACATGAAAAACAAACAATAAGAAACAACCGGAGACTAAGAAATTTCAATGAAGCATGGAAGTACATGTGGACAATGTGAGAGGAGAAAAGGGTCAGCAAGAAAAGAACAAGGACATGACTAGGGGATGGATATTGTCAAAATATATTAAATGCATGCTTGAAAATGCTACAATAAAATCCATTATTGCATATAAAGAGGGGAGGAGGTGGGAATCAAGATAGATATGTAAAATGAGATAAAATAAGAAAAGATTGCATTAAAAAATTCTTACATTGAATAAATAAATAAATACCCTTTGAAAGCAATGGGAAACCACATTGCTTCAAGCAATGATAAATGTGTACTAAAGCATGATCAAAATTTAAGTGAACTGTCATATAACAATAATAACTTGTCAGTCAACAATACTTTAACATATTGCTCCACTGTAAATTCTCTTACTTTGTGCTTTTATAATTAATGTACTGTGTAGTCCTTTGCGTATTTGTTTGATTATTCAGGTATAGCCACAAAAATTAGTTGCTGTGTAAAAGCCTTTATTCCAGTTACTTTATTATCAAGTTTATTTTAAGATTAAAAAATGTTATCTGAGTTATATTTGAAAAAAAGTTTGATATGTCTTAAATCAAAGGCCACAAATATGAAGACATACATATTTATGTAAGCATTTTGCACAACATACTTCATATGTGTCTTAATAAGGTGTATTGTTTATTGGCCAATAAAGACTTCAAAGCTTTTGTTTCAATATTTTCATAATCTTCCATTATAAGAGTACTGCCATATCTCTTAACATATAAGCCAGAATTGACAATACAGATTCATGGTTGTTCTTCTGAGAAGTATTTCCTAATTTCTGAACTTCAAAATTTATAGATGTCATTGAATTAATAACTCAAATACAGATAATACCTTGTTCACATTATTTCATATTTCCAACACATAGAGGGGTTCATAAAAATAACTTATCTGAAAAGTTCATTTTAAATATTTGATTTATAAATTAATATTTTTCAAATACTTACTTCTTAATCTTTTAATGTGTAGCTTGGAAACAGTGAAACAAATCCTAAAATCATCAGAATGATTCTCGCAATTGATGATAGCTTACCACTTAGAAGTATCCATAAGAAACACATCATTTATATGTGCTTTATGAAAATATACCAGAAGATAATATGTTAAAGATATTTATTTTCCCAGAAAAAGCAGTAATGTCAGATTTGACATGGTAGCATATTCCAGTAATAAAAATACTTTAGTGATTGAAGCAGAAGGAACAAGAATTTTAGACCAGTCTGCACTACATTTTTTGAGACCACTGAAGGCGTAAGTCACAAACAATCCCACACCAGTTTGGAATTATGATTAATAGAATGGTTATTTATTTAAGGGGGGAAAACTTACAGATCACCATCCCAGACAGCAGCCTTCTGTGCAATCAGGAAGGGAGCCTAGTCCCTGGAAGCAGAGCCAGAAGCCAGAAAGCAAATGGAGGGAAGTGGCAGCTTTTTTAAAGCGAGAGAGACCATGCCCCATTGGGTTGGTATCTCAGCGGCTATTGGCTAAAGGAGCAAAAGGAGCTCCCACAACACCTCCCCCTTTTGTTTAAGTAAGAGAGTTCTAAACCTACTATGAAATTATATACAATAAATACAAATATCCTATTCTAACTAGCTTAAGTCTTGTATAATAAATAACTTGGCCAAGTCATGAGAGGAAAGTAACTATATTTATATAATCTTCAACCCCATTGAAGATCTGAGAAAGGAAATAATGTTGCCTGAGTAATTAGGAAGTGCAATTAAACAACTTCCGAAACATGCAACAAATCACAGAGACAATTAGCTACCTGGGCAATCACTCAAGGTCACGTTTACAGCATTGAAGCAACCAACTTTGGCTAAGACCTAACATAAAGGCAAGAAACTTTTCAAAACTATCTTACCCTGTCTTGGCAGGATATGGCAGTCCTGTTTTATCCATTTACAGACACTCTGCATCTCTGTCAGTGGTTGAGGTATGGGCATTTCTTTGCCCAAAGGTCAGTTCTGCCTGCCAAAAAGAAAGGCTCCAGGTGGAGTGTCTTTGGTGCTCAACATTCTCTCGGGAATAGATCAGTGTTGCCAGGAGCAATTATGTCTCACTACCACAAAACTCTGAGTTAGATTAAAGGCCATTTTCTACAGCTCTTTGAAGAGGTTGAAGATTATCTATCTATACTGAATATAATTTCTATGTATCTAAATAACCTGATTAGTCTAATTATAAATGACAAACTTAGATGACTATTGATCTATGTAATTCTCAATACCTATCTAACTTAAAGACTAAGACAATGAACAACTGTGTAACAAATGAGGACAATATGACCCCCAAATATAAACAATGTAAAAATATACAATGCAATGTGGTAAATATATATGATATGATAAAGATGATTAGATATGGATTAATTTTAACTGATAACTCTCCAGTAATATCCTAAACCCTCAGCCAAACAATTATATTGATATTAGCATTGGAAAGATAGATTATTTTATAAGCAGTAATGGCGACCTGCAGGCAGGAGAGTAACTGATCCATGGGCCTGGGTAAGCCAGAGAAAAGCCACTGGCTACATTTTACACTGTTTTAACCTTTTTAAATTTTAACCTTAAAATTTCAAATGATATTGATGAGATCTTGAAAACTTGAATGGACATGAATTAGTTTTATTTTCATTTAGCTTAGGAAATTTTCTCAAATTCCATCTATGTTCCTGCAAATAAGGCAAATTATTTATCCTTTTTATGAGTGAATAACATTATATTGCATCTAAACACAATTTTAATCCACTTGTCAAGAATATGCTATGTACATATTAAAAATTATCTTATATTTGAACTTGATGACACAAGCATATAATTCAGAATACTAAGGAAAGTAATTAATAAATATCTAGACTATATTGTCTACCTTGGCTAAATTAAGTTTAAGAACAACCCGAAGGACTTGGTTAAATCAATCTCAAAATAAATAAGCTAATAAATCAGAAGGGTTGAGGATGTAGCTCTGTGGGCACAAGCTTGGTGCCATGCTTGTTTAAAAGACAAGTGGTGAAGTGTAAGTTCAGAATTTAAGCTACAAACACAAAAGAGCAAGATAAGGTTATTAAGAACTTAACAATAAGTGATAAAGTTAACAAAGATTGTATTTTAAAACATTGAAAATTAAAGTATATGAAAATCTTGCTTTTATTTGAAGAAAATTATATTAAAAACACCCTAACTTCTACTAATTAGTTTTTAAGCCATTGAAAGGAAAGCATAAAAGTTTTAACATCATTGAAGATCTTGGTAACTCAGAGTAGCGAGTGAATTGGAAAGAATGTGAGTATACATGTCTTGACCAGCATATATGCAAGTTTTTCTACACACTGGAAAATACATAAAATATACACAAGTAATGACAATTTCTATGCAAAATACATTAGACCTCTCATAATTACAGGATGCATACATTGGATCTCAAAGAGCATCTTGCATTTAACACGAAAATTGAGTTAGGCTTCAGACATAAGTGAATTTAGACTGATTCTGACATCTCAATATGAAAGTGATTAACAATCAGACGAAAATTACAACCTAGGCAAGTAGTCTGAAATGGCAATAGGAATGTTACAAGAGAATAAATGGGGACTCTCAAGATGCCTTGATGCAATTTTAACTAAAATTAAAAATAATTGAAAAAGAATTTTACAGATGTTCAAAGGATTTCTTCCCATGAGATTAATTTGTAGACTCTGCTTTAATCACATCAAGTGTTGGGGTATTTAATATATAAACAGCATTCCATAAAATTTCAAAGCTTTAATTTCTAAATCCCTGAAAAATATTACTAGAATGCAATTAGAGCCTACAACTTCAACTTAGAAATATGAGTTCATAAGTATGTTAAGCAGTCACCTTAAATTAACTGTGAGTAGATGTTAGGATTCAGAAAATGTTTGAATAATTTCTAAACTATTATAATTTATATTGATAGTTGATTTACTATATCTATGCCTATAGTCAATGCAGAAATTTAATAAATACAACAATATGAATCAATAAGAATTATGTTTATACTTAGTCAAAATACAGGGGTAGCTATTATTTTAAAAGCAAACACACACAAACACACACAGACACAGACACACACACACACACACACACACACACACACACAATATAACAAACAGCAGATAGGAAAATGAGTTGTGAAAAACATCTTTCCTGACCTGGCATGCTGTTAAACACAGCAACTCAATTCCAGTGGTACGCTGCTCAAGACTAACACAATATCAAGAAGTAAAAATTCCAGCATGAATTAGGGAGGGATCCTGCATTGGCAGGGGATTCATTAGCAGTTGGTGGTTCCTTGGGAGGTTAACTGGGTATTTGCACAAGCCCCAGTAGATACCCATGTGTATATGGCAGTACTGATTGGGCTAATGGGATTGATTACACACACACACACACACACACACACACACACACACACACACAACATATATATATGACATTGGGTTGGAGAGGCTGAGCAATTAAAAGCACTGGCTTCTTTCCCAAGAACCTTTGTTCCATTCTTAGCACCCACAACACACCTTATAACTTTCTTCATCTCAAGCCCCAGGGGATCTGAAGATCTCTTTTGGCCTCCATAGGAACTAAACAGGCCCATGGTGCACACACATACTCGAAGTAAAAACAAGCACAATTTAATTAAATTTCCAAATCCACAAGCAAAGTTCAGCTGTAATGGACTCTGAAGATTCCTGAAACTTGATATTGATGTTATTTTCTACAATATTTATATTAACAAATCATCAGCACTGTAATATAGATAATATACACAAAATTTTCTCATTAACATATGTTCTATATTTTGTGAATTAATATAAAGTATCAAAATGTTTCCTGTAACTGAAGTTCCATTGAACAAAATAGAAGATTTCTTTACTAAAAAGATATAAGGAGTGTAGATTATTAATATATTTGCAATATTTATGAAAAATTAATTTTCAGAGTAAAGAATAACATGAGATAGACTTCATGTTAAAAATCAGATGTGATCATACCTCATTTAGTTAGGTCACATGGAAGCTAACCCATTAACTATTTTCTTTGTTTAAAAGAGTTTATTTTTCATTACCTTTTGTTTTTTGAGTTTATATTAGAATTATGTCATTTTCCTTTTCTTTTCCTCCCTCAAAGCCTCCTGTGTACACCAGCCTTACTCTTTGTCAAACTTATGGCACATTTTACTTTATTTTTGTATATGTATATATTTTTTAAATGTATAAATGTATTCCAGTCTGTTAACTGTTATTTGTTCATGTATTTTTTCAGGTCTATCCGATTAGATATTGGATAACCAATTGGCATATTATTTTTAATTAGAAAATAACAGTCTCTTGGATTTTGTATTGATTTGCCTTTATAGTCAACATAAAGCACATGTATATCAAAATAAGCAGAGATTTTAGTTAATAATGTATACTATTAAGGTTAAAGCTTTCAGATCTTCACAGCTCTGTTTTGTTAAAACATGATTAACTTAATATGCCATAGCCTTCTGGGGTCAAGAACGCAGGCACAGGCTGGCTGATTACTTTGCTCTATTTCACAAGGCTGAAATAAAAATTTTCATTGATCTGCAGAGCTTAGGGCCTTTTCTCATCTCATACAAGTTTCTGGGGAATTTGGTTCCTTTTGGTGATTATATTGAGTCTGCCTCTTCTAAAGCATCTCTTAGAGTATTTACCACAAAGTTATTTACTTTTGAATGCAAGCAGGATATTATTCCTATATTTTTAAAGTCATCTTTTTTTTCAAAATGTCTGATTCTCATTCAGAATATTTTTATCATTTCCTTGGCTCAGAATTAAATAAGTAAAAATCTCACATCATTTCCATAATCTCTGTAGTTTTGTTTAATACCAAAGAAAATAACACTGAAAAACTTATTTACATATTCAAAATCAAGACAATTCAGCCGGGTGATGGTGGCACACGCCTTTAATCCCAGCACTCGGGAGGCAGAGGCAGGCGGATCTCTGTGAGTTCGAGACCAGCCTGGTCTACAGAGCT
>NC_022013.1:38673925-38688862 GCF_000317375.1 Microtus ochrogaster | reverse complement strand
GTCAAGACAATTCTATATAATATTATAAAATAGGTTCTAAAGTAGAATAAAGAAAATTAATTTAAAGTATCTCCAAGTCACATTTAAATCATCTACTAAAGGAAGCAGCTGTGTTTACATTGAACATGTTTTCTAGATACTTTACAATATTACAACATTAACTTTGTGTAGATTATCTTATTCAGACTAGACCTGGAATCTAATTATAAACATTCCTACTTACTAGCAAATTCAGAGAACTCCAATGGTCTTGGGTCAGAAGTTCTCTTTCTAGAGAGTCAAATTTTACATGATTTATATTTTATTTTGAGTTAGGCAATAATATCTAGTTTCTAAATGGTGTGATGAGTGCTTCCATCCACATGGATATTGCAGTTGCTGCATTCCATAGATCTAATCTGTTATGAGTAAGTTTAATGTTTCAATATTTTATTTTAAAAATTTTACCACTATTCATTGGATAGCTGAGACTTAGTCAAATCAAATAAATCTAGCTTCCTAATGAAACAATTGATATCTCTAAACTGATATATTTTAATGTTTTTTTAAAAAACAAAACATATCAGCTTTTTCCAAGAAAGATAAAGCTATTGTATAATTCTAAGAGCTGTGCAGGAGGGAAGCGAACTGATTTGTTAGGAAAATTGCCTTTTTCCTTTCCTGTCTCTCTATAGACATTTTAATCTACTTTAATATACCTACACACCACTTTCTACTTTCCCAATTAGCTGTTAATTACCTAATTTTTGCCTGCAGCTGAGCACTCTGCTTCTTTAGTCTGATTTTCCCAATTGTTACCATTTTTGTAACTGTACTCTTCCTACCTTCTAATCAATGATTTCCACTAGCTTGAGTAGTATTCAAATAAGTCAACTGATATATAGTAGGTCTTTTTCAATTTTCCTTAGCTTTATTACTAGAGTAAGCATGTAGTACTTTTGATGCATTTCAGAATTATTGGTCACATTCAGAATTACAAAGTGCACAAAGATTTCTATCCAATGAAAATTTATAAATATATTATCTTTGATAATGAACACATGATAAAACACTTCATCATATGATAGAAATTCTTCATGGGATGAATGCAGTGAATAACTCACATTGTATTTGGATAATTGAAAAAAATGTATTCTAATTGAAATGGGAGTCACAGAATATGAAACATTGAGAATGCAGTGACAGGTAAAGAATCAGTCTTACTATCAAAAAAAAAAATACAAGAGAGAAAATAGTTTTGAAGTAGCAGAGAAAAGATGATACAAGGGTGTCTTCCTTGCAATCTTGAGAATTTAATTACAAAGATTTTAAGATTGATGCTTTGGGTAATTCTCCAATTAACCCAACAACTCAAAACAAAATTCTCAGAAAAATATAAATTTCCACAAAGCTGAGGAACAAGAAGTGAGATTCTAGGATAATTTCAGTGGCTGTCTGGTCTCTGAGCTAAAATATCATAGATATTAAAGCTAAGCAGAAGGAAGCACCCAGAAGGTGAAATGAGGCTTCAGTCACCTTATACAAATAGTAACTTCAAATGGATCAAGGATCTCAACATAAGACCTGATGCCATGATTCTCATAGAAAAGAAAATAAATAATGGTCTTGAACTCATTGGAAAAGAAAAGGACTTTCTAAATGTAACAACAATAAATAAAACAGGCAGTAATACCAAAAATAAATAAATGGAATCTCATGAAGTAAAACAGCCTCTTTACAGTAAAGAATACAATCATCTGAGCAAACCTGCTAACTACAGAATACAAAATAGTCTTTACCAAGTATATATCTGAAAAACATCAATATATAAACTATAAAATAAACTTCAAGAAAAATTACCCTATTAAAACATGAATATACAAACAAAACAGAGGATTCCCCAAAATGAGAAGTATTTTAAAAAGTGTTCAATAGTCTTGGCTGTCACAAAAATGCAAATGAAAACTACTTTGAGAATTCATCTTACACACGTCAGCATGGCCAAGATCAATAGAATACATGACAGCATGGGCTAGTGAGGAAGCTTATTGCCACTCTATTCATAAAAACCAGAAATTGGGAACATACTAAATGTCCATCAGTTGATGAATGAATAATAAAATATGTGGTTTGTTAAAACAATGGAATATCACTCAGCTATTCAGAGAAATTAAATCAAATTGCAGGCAAATGGATGGAACTAGAAGCAGTAACCTTGAGTAAGATAACTCAGACACAGAAAACAAATATTGCAAGCTTTCTCTTATATGTGCACATTATTTTTAAGCTTTATATGTGTGTGTTTCATTTAGAATATCATGAGAAGTTATGCAGAGAGTAAGGACCAGTGGGGAAGGAGATCTTCTAGGAAGGGAAAGAAGAATATAATGTTAATGAAGGAACAAACAGAAAGGGGGTATTTAGAGGGAGAGGAAATAGGAGGTATGGGGGAGACAACTAACAATGAAGGCCTTTTGAAAAGCATATGGAAATCTACTACCCTAATATATTCCTAAAATATGAACAAGTTACAAAGTACTTTAAGTGGAGGAGATCCATATTTCAGCTGTCTATTATGTTCTAGCAAGTAACACTCAGCCCCATACCAGGAATGGTTATGTCTTTTTGAGTCAGTGGCTAAAGAAGTGCAACAGACCATTACCCAACAAACATCACAGGTTATTGCTGATATAATTAGCCTGGTAGTAATAAATCATTGCAAAAAAGTCACACACTTACATCATCTAGTGTGGAAAAATCAAGTTGCTGATTAATTTTCAGCTTCATCCTTACTAACTAATGTTTCTAGGACTTCAAGGTACTTTGAACACAACAGGAAGAGAACAGCAATCACCAATCTCACTGAAATATGAACAATGCACTACAATAGTGAAATTCCTGCAAGATATGCCCATTATAAGTCACAGTAGTGACATAATTCTTATGCGATTAAACAGTCAGGTTTTTAAAAATTAGATCTAAAAGCTGCTCCAAGAAACCCATTCCCTAGCCCATTATGGGTTAAAATTCTGAGACTAGCTGGGGAAAGGAGACCCAGAACTCAAACAGCAGAGACAGGAGTCTTTTAAACTCTGTGAGTTTAAGGCCAGACTGCACTACAAAGTGAGTTTCAGTGTTTCAGGGCAGTCACACAGAGAAACCCCATCTTATAATCAATCCAAACCAGACTAAACAAAACCAAATCAAAATTACCCCTGAGATGGCGTCTAATGCTATATTGTGATACCAATAGATAAATTCTCATCAGAGAAGCTTTTAGATGACAATTAACAGACAGTTCCACAACGTGCAGTGTGCATAGTGTGAGGGACTTTGGAGTACTCAGCTTTTAATGGAGTATCTACATTACACATCTCCCCTCAATAATTGAGGACCTATGCAAAAGATGATGCAGAAGATTGTAAGAGCCAGAGAGAGAGAGAGTGCGTGGAAGACGGCAATGAAATGGTGTTTTCCAGACACAGCTGGGCTGAGCCACACAAGAGCTCACAATGACTGTGATGACATAAATGTGACACGCTCAATTTTGAAGCAGAGAAATCCCTGCAAGGAGAAGGGGAAGTGGACACAAAGTTCTACACTAGGCCAAGAAACTATTTTCAAGTGGTAGGTTCTGGTAGAGGGAAAATCAGTTACCTTCGCAGAATGACACTGAGTGTGTGGATCACACCCCAGGGGTAGCCTCCTGCTCATGCTCTGATGACCAGCATGCATCAGACTCCATGATTTTTTGCTTGTTTGTTGGTGGGTTTGTCTTTGTAGAAAGAGAAAGAACATGATGTTGGGTGACAGGATCTGGGAGGAGTTCACTGAAAGAATAGAATTTAAAAATGTTATATGAAAATTCTCAAAAAGGAAATAAAATCTCCAAAAAAAGTCAAAGCTCCTCTAAATGCTGAGGGAGATCATACATATGTACAAATGATATAATTCATGTCTGATAGTTAGAAGCATATGAAGGAATATGTAGGATGAACTTGTTGCTTGTGCATAGTGTTGCTCATGAAAGAATTTGTAAAAGTCGGTGTTTCAGTGTTTCTCCCCAGAACTATACATATGGCATGGAGCTTAGATTCTGAAACACCTAAAAACAGGAGTCATTTCCTAGCAGATCTGAAAGGTGAGTCCTGGGAAAATACTTAGGTAGGACAAAGTATGGAGTTTCAGTTTTGCTATACTTATGAATACGAAAACAACCACTATTTTTTGTTAATGTAGTATGTTGGGACCAATTAAGTCCTGGCCGTCAGCTGGAAGTTGGGATTAATTGTGTCCTGGCTTTCAGTTGTGTTTCCCTCCTAGAACCTTCTAATATAAATTACTAGAAGCTGTGCCTGGCTTAGAGGATCAGAGAATGGGATTATCACCTGTTGACCATTGACTGCAGTGTATTTAAGTCTACATGGAGTTAATAAACAGGGGCTTTCTGAACCAGTGTTTGGAGGTCCATGTGTTGGTCTGTCTCTGTGTCTGTATTCTCAACTCCAGCTCATTGCCCGAAGCTCGCGAACTGGGGTCTAACGCATAGTGCTCAGACCCGGAGCCACGGTGCATGGCAGTAGTAACATATGATAGTGACTTCAGGGGTCACCAAGCATAACTAAACATTCACAGTTATTTTCTTATATAATTCTATCTGCATAATGATTTTTAATAATTTCAGAAATAATTAAAAATTTACTGTCATTAACTAATAGATATGGATAATTTAATGAAAATCTAGGTCCTTTCAACAAGTGATAACAAAACATTGCATTTAGTCATTTACTTCATTATGTTCACATGATTTGTTTTTGCACAGGAAGATGAAAGCGAGGAATTCGTTCAGAGTTTTTAGTTTTTAACTTGAGAGTGTTAACACAATTTTCAAACAGATGGGAGCTTAATTTGCTTACATTTCAGTAAAATGATTTCATCTTTCCAGATTTTAGAGATAGTGTGTTGCTTAAAGGCATATGTTAGCGTTATTATAAAACATTTGGTTTAAAAGTAAATGAGTGGCTGAAGGCAGCACTGTTATAACACCACATCTTTCCCATCTCGACTACTTTAACTTGCCAATAGTCTTATTTTTCATCTGTAGCCAAATAGTTCTGTCATTGATCCATATATTTACTTTAAAATATGTCTTTTGTGAATCAATGAAAATTAAAATAAAACCTTATCCTAAATCCCACATGCTGAATCCAGCGAATACTTTTAATACAAATAAATATATACTGTAAGTAGAGGTTATTGTGGGATTGGCTCTTTAGATTCAATCGGCAGATGATTTTCTAAATTAATGTATTTTTACCGTATTGACTTTCAGAATTTTCAATTTGAAAATAACTGAGATGTATAATTGGAGTTATTTATATAAAGGATTTGATAAACATCTGTTGATACATAGCTTTAAACAACATACACTTTGCAGATGTACAGAAAAACACTACCCTTTAAAAATATATTAACGTATTAGGCGTCATCTGTATGGCTAAAATTTACCTGAGATTTTTGTAATTTTTTGTATATTATGTTTTAACCTAATTTGTAAGACTTTTATGAAATGAACAATTTATAAAGAACAAGTATTCATTCTGGCTTACATATTCAGAGGTCACTGGTCATGATCCATTGGCTAATAGATTTTTAGGTTGTGCTGAAGCATCATTGTTGCCACTGTGCAGCACAGCAAAGACATTTACCTCGCATTGCCAGTACATATAACAGAACAAGGAGGGGCTGTAGTTCCAGCATTCCCTTCAAAGTTATGCGCAGTGAGGAGGAGAAGATCTCTTTTCATCCATCCCTGAAAAATCTCTGCTACTATCAATAGTGCCACTCTGGAAATAAAGTAGTAACATCCCAGATATTAGGAGACATTTTCAGACCAAAATTTAGTGAATATCAATACCAATAGTAAAGGTTTGGGCTTTGTGGGCTATGTGGTCTCTACTGTGACTTCTGGTTATTGTTACTAAGCAAAAGTATTGATAAATAAACATAAGAGATATGGTTGGAATCATTCTATGGGCTAGAGCTTTCACACCTTCAGTATATATTAGAGTCTTTGTCACAGGAAGGCATCTATATATTACCTGGGGCAGAAGCCCTGATCTACCAGAGGGCATGTGGGTACTTGGAACCTCAGAGGCCATGCCTGTACCCAGAGCCACAGAACCACAGAGGTAATGTTGGAATCCAAAACACCAGAGGTTATGCAGTTTGCCAAAACCCCAGTAGAGACACCTTACTGGAATTAAGGACCAGACCCAGAGGGCACTCAGGCCAGAAGACCAGAAAGGAAATAGAAACACCCATTTGATGAAGATAAACTCAAATATTGGCATCTTAAATTTATAATTACCTTAAATATGGATGACTAGAGGCCAGTATAAGAACACAATCAGCAATAGCCAGGGCAACATGGCACCACCAGAACCCAGCTACCCCAATATAAAAAGTCCTGAGTATTCCAACACAGCTAAAGCACAAGAAAATGACCTTAAAACCAATTTTATGAGATGTTAAAAGTCCTCAGATGAAATGAATAAATCCCTTAATGAAAGCCAAGAAGAAATAAATGGGTGAAGAAAAATGAATAAAATTGCTTAAGACCTGAGAATGGAAATAGAAACAATAAAGAAAACACAAACTGAGGAAGTCCTGGAGATGGAAAATTTAGGTGAGTGAACAGGAACTAGAGATGCAAGAGTCAGAGAATACAATAAATTGAAGAGACACTCTCAGACATCAAAAATAAAACAGAAGAAATTGATACAGTGTTCAAAGAAAATGTCTAAAAGATTCCTAACAAAGAATATATATACATTTATAATTAAAAATATTAACAATAAGAATCACTGATTTTGTTTCCTCAATTGAGTTTTCAGTACTGGCCTATGGCCAGTAGCTTGAATCAGAAACATCAGCATGATCTCAGGCAGCAACACCGATCAAAAACACAGACAGCAACATAGTCTCCATGGGCAATGACAAAATGAGAAGGCTTAATACAGAAAATGAACTGCTCCTGATCTTGGGTGTCTAAGACATGCTCAGAAAAAATTTGTAGTTCTGATTTACAGAATAGGTTTCAATCATCAGCACTGCCTCTTAATAACCACTATCAGTTCTAACTTGACTGTCAGGACTTTCTTTTCGACTGTGGTAAAAGTCATTCTAATCAGATTCCTGACACTCAACTGAAATTCTCTTGAGTGTTAAAGTTACTTGCATGTCTCCATTGTATAGCATGCATTTCCCCATCGATGAGAAGAGAATGAGCTGAAGTATAGCCATTTAATGTGATAGGCTTGAGAATAAACAACGAAACCTGATAGCATGATATGATGTAGATGTTGGTACAATAGTTATCATGGCAGAAAGAAGTGCATTTGAAGATAAGGATGAGGTAAAAAGGTAAGAAAGTTCAGGAGTGACTGAGATAATTATTTGCAAGCAATATGGTTTTCCTAAAACAGAAAAGAACTAAAAATATCAGTTTGATTCTTTCAGGGAAAATTAAGAAAATTTCTCAATAAAAACAAGTTAAAAATCAATAGTACTTCTCCATATCAGGAATCCCAATTTGGAAATAAGTACCTTCATTATTATAAAAATAAATATTGTAGACATTCAAGCTATACAACTGAAAACTGTAAAGTCTGGAAAACTATAAAAGATTAATTCTTTGGAGTATAATATTAGATTGTTGTAAAAAATTCAGGTACACAACACTAAAATTACTTCCCAAATAACATTTGTTTTAGATTTTTTTTTTTTAGCTTCTGACTTTTTTAAAATTTATTTATTAAAGATTTCTGCCTCCTCCCCTCCACCGCCTCCCATATCCCTCCCCCTCCCCCTCCCCCAATTAAGTCCCCCTCTCTCATCAGCCTGAAGAGCAGTCTGGGTTCCCTGCCCTGTGGGGAGTCCAAGGACCTCCCACCTCCTTCCAGGTCTAGTAAGGTGAGCATCCAAACTGCCTAGGCTCCTACAAAGCCAGTACGTACAGTAGGATCAAAACCCAGTGTCACTGATCTTGACTTCTCAGCAGTCCTCATTGTCCTCTATGTTCAGCGACCCCGGTTTTATCCCAGGCTTTTTCAGACCCAGGCCAGCTGGCCTTGTTGAGTTCCCGATAGAACATCCCCATTGTCTCAGTGTGTGGGTGCACCCCTCGCGGTCCTGAGTTCCTTGCTCGTGCTCTCTCTCCTTTTAGATTTTTGAGGTTTTGAAGACATATGTTTTTCTATGTTAGTTAAAAATATGATCATTTCTAACATATGACTAAAAAGAAAAGTGAAAATGAAGAAGTATCAATGCCAGTGTTATAATTTATTAAAACCTGTGTCTGTATCTGTTAACTGGAGATAGGGGGATACTTAATAGTACAGAGTAAAGGTATAAAATACATTTTCACCTGCTATAAGGTTTCAAAGGGGTATTGTGGGAAATTGTTAAGTTGTGAACAGTAGGAAAGCTACAATAATAAATGCTAAATTACTCTCCTATTTTCATTAATTATTAGGGTGTACTGTAATGCTTCTCTAATTTTTATTCTTATTTCTTTTAGCATAACATTTATATAATTTAAAGTTGTCTATATAGATTCTCAGTTGATCAAAAAATTATAATCAAAACTTTCCTGAAACTACTCATACAGTTTCCCCCTCCTCTTCTCACTTAAAGACTGTAATGGCAAATTCCCTGTGCAAAATTTGTGTGTTCACATTGAATCAAACAAGATGTTAAACTCAACCTTCTTGAGAAAATATTGTCATCTTGAGAAAATGTACATATGGTATGTGTCTTCTCCAGATTTGACAACAAGAAAAATGATACTTCAAGTTTCTTAGTACATAAAAACTAAAACCTGTTTGCCAATTACAGTTCCTTCAGTTACTTTAACCATGTGCATCTACAGTCTTAATATCTCGATTCCAGTGATGGAGTCTATCCTCTTATATTTGTAAGCAAACAGATGGCAGGCAGGCAGGCAACTTTATTGCAACAAGCTCTATGTTCTTAATATTTGAAGATTAACATGTGGCAAACTTAGCAAAGATGCTCTTGTTTCCCACAAAGTATTTCCTAGTAAGTATGTACGTTTTCTGTGTTCTCATTGTATATCATTTCCTCCTGAATATTTCCTTCTTTTCCCTATATGGAGAATAGTTTGTGCATAGACTTTTTGGTGACTAGTCTTTTGCATTCATCACTCTGAAGGTATTGTACAGATACTCTCTTGCTTCCATGGGGTCTGATAAGATCCTAATGGTAGCCAGACGGTGGTGGTATATGCCTTTAATCCTAGCTCTTAGGGGGCAGAAGAAGGCAGATCTCTGTGAGTTCGAGGCCATCCTGGTCTACAGAGAGAATGCCAAGACAGGCTCCAAAGCTACACAGAGAACTCCTGTCTTAAAAAACAAAAAAACAAAAACAAACATAAAAACTAAAAAGATACTAGATGCTAATGCCTTTAGAATATTTTTAGATAAAGAGTGGATTCTTCTCCTGTTCTTTAACCTTCAATATTGTTTCTTTGTGTTTCTGAAGTTTTATTACAGGGAAAGCAGTCTCCTCATTATGATTTTCTACCTAAATACATCAAGTGCTCATGGATTGAATCTTTTGATAGCTCTAAAATGCATACATTTCCACCAACCTAAGTTTTTGCTTGTTTGTTTAACTAAAGCAGGTTACAGCTTATATCACTATGACATACAACCTCACTATCATACTGAAATTCCTGGATAGATTCAAGAAGCCTAGAATCTGTACTGGGAAGCCTCAGTTTCTAACCTCCCATATTCACTAACACAGATAAAGTGGCCCATAATTCGATCTTCTGAGTCCCAGTATATACACACCTTGTGTGGAGCTGGCTCAGACTGAAATAAAATGAGACTTTCCCTTCTGTGAGGTACCCCATCCAAAACGTATGTCATGCTCTGTATTTTGAAAAGCATTTGGCATTTGAAATCCAGCTATTTGCTCATCTCTACATGGTTAGCCTAACCCATCCCATGGAATTTTTGTGGAGGAGTCAGTTCCTGCAAGAAAACATTTCCCATAGCAGGTGGAGGTTAGGCACAATCTGTTTCGCTGTTTTTCTAGTCCTGTGCAATAATTATCAAAGTTTCAAATGATTCTTGTGTACTCTCTAGCAAAAAAAAAAGGGGGGGGGGGCTCTTCACAGGCAACATCTTTCTGCCTGAAATTCTACACTAAGATGTGTTAGGTTTCCAATGTTACATAATGTCCTTCAATTTGCCTTTAGAATAAAAATTGGATTTTATGTGGCATTATATTGGTAGTGACAGGCTAACGTTATAAGTCCTCTGGGCCTGGCTACTGATAGTGCAAACTGGCACAACTTGAGATAAGACAATTGACTTGATTGGTGCTCCATCTTAAGTGTTGTCAACTCAGAAAAAGGCCTTAGGGAAGCAAACCTCTCTTTACACTTCATAGTCTCCTGTTGCTACAGGATTGATCAAAGAAATTCAGGAAAATATTAAGGAATGTACTCAGGGAGGAACATAAGGCCAAACACATCATATGAGGATCTTTCTTTTTTTTTCTTTATTATTGCTTAAAAGACAATTTTAGTAAAGGTACCAGGCTTTTGTACTGTGCTTCCTAACACTCCTCATAGATCCTGGTTCCTCCAAAACTGAAAAAGTCCAATCTACCACTTTCTAACTTGTAGTAATAGTCAAAAGGAACATCCAATTATGGCTCCTTAATGATAGAGACAGACATTAAGTTAGGATGTGGTGTTACACATCAAGGGAAAGTGACTACTAGAACAGGCTGTGGCCAAAGCTTAGTAAAGCAGCAGGCCATATAGCAGGCAGGACAAAATCATCATGAGACCAAGTGATACATGACATGTCTTAGACTGTCATGGAGACACCAATATGCCTTGTCCTTGATTTTATTAGTCTACAGAAACAAAGTTTTCTTGATTTTGAAATCTTTGGCAGTGATGAAATAAATAAATTGGAGTGCTGAATTCCTGGTCATCAGGCCTCCTTGTTTATTGAATCAATATAAGAATCATCTATCTACTTGGCTAGAGTTGTTAGGTATAGGGAAGGCAGAGTAAGGTGGGGAACAGAGGTCTTAATAATAAAGCATTATTGTGTCTCTAACTTTGTCTCCATGGGACAAGAGACTAGAGATTACGGATTAGTTATTTACTTGTAGAACTGAATGATTTGACTTGTAACAATTCTTCTTCTGTTATATTTTCTGGCCACTCCAGTATCTAGCAGCAAGAGAAGGCTATGCTGGAGATCCTGGAAAAATGGGAACTATCATTCTTCTACAGTTCCACAATACCCTGGATGGAGATACAGGAGCCAATTAGAACATTTTTGTGGGAGCGATGGATGCCTGCTGTTCTTTAGGTACAAGGAGCCAAGGTTATACACAAAATCACCAGGCACTCCATTTATTAGCAGGCTGTAAACATTGGTGGCACACAGGTGTACTGTAATGAAGGTTACTTGTGTGTGTGAGAGAGAGAGAGAGAGACCATGACCAGCTGAGAGTTTGGGTTTTCTTGGTTTCAGAGAACAATTTTACAATACCTTGGGTAGGAACCCCAAGAAACAATTATTAGTCTGCTGTGTCTAAATGTGGTTTATAGGGTCTATGACATATAGACTTCAACAGTGCCAGTAATAAGACCTCCTGGAGGGCAAGACACAAGGCCTGAAGAGAACTCAACATCTGTAATAGACATTACAGACAGAGCAAGTGGTTGCAGGCAAGGATTTTATGGTATATATCCATGAGAAGATCAGTGGGATTAAGACTTTAGAGCAGGAGGTATCTGAAGAAAGGTCCTTGTTAATTCAAGCAGGGTCCAGAATGCTAAGAGCTAGGAAAGGAATCTTCCTTGAAGCACCTGGGTATCATAAATATTCGGGATGGGTCTCCATCTTGTGGCATCAGATAGAGGGTCAAACCCAGGTCCAGCAAAAATACATGCATTTCTTCAGTCATCGAGATAGTCCCTTTACTTATTTGGTTGTCTGCTTGACTATTTGTCTCATATTTACCACAACATTGTCGAAGTAACTAATAAAAAGTTATCTCATGTTTTTAGCTTCAAATGAGGAAGATTTGAGAATTAATCCAAGTTAGCAAAGCAGGTTTCCTCAGAAAAATGGATACATTTTCTTTTAGGCAATGTAAAGTACTAAAGAGATTCCTGGATTTGTTCAAACATCTGTGTTTCTCATCTTTTCTACTCTCTTCACATATTATTTTCACTATAAATTCATACAAATATTGGTGGACTGGCTCATGCCTATAATCTCAGGACCTGGAAGGATGAGGTAGGATGTTTCCTCTGCCTGGCCTAAGATTGTACAAACACAAACAAATAAAACAAGACTAACTATTCATCCACTATAACATAAATAAAGACACCTATAGGTGGGATAAGTAGAGATCTCGTCTTCTTCGTGTGTGTGTGTGTGTGTGTATGCTTGTTGTTTTGTTTTAGTTTAGTTTTGTTTTGTTGAGACAGGTTTGGTGGTTTAAATGAAAAATTTCCTTCATAGGCCCATATATTTCAATGCTTTTTTCCTGACTGGTGGACTTTTGGGAAACAATAGGTGTTTGAGTCCATATTAGAATAGTTATTTCCTTGTTGGAAGAGATGTGTCACTGGTGGTGGAACTTGGGGATACAAAAGGCCATGCCAGGCCAGTGTCACTTTCTCTGTCTGCTACCTGAGGATCACAATATACAGCTTAAGCTACTGCTCCAGCACCTGCCTGCGTCCCACTGTGCTGCTTGCCATGATGATAATGTTCTAAGCCTTTAAAAAATAAGGAATTTCTCAATTAAATTTTTTAATTTATAAGAATTTCTTTGATCATGCTTTCTTTTCACTGCAATGTAATACTCATTAGGGCAGAAGTTGTTACAGAAATGGGGTATTGCTCTGCCTGGAATAAACATTCTGTTTGTTCAAAGAATACGGTGTAGTAATAGGAGCGGCGTGCTGCGTCCCGGCACCCGGCCGCCCACATGGCTAGCTCTACCCGAAATAATTACACGGACACTGTGTTCATTTAATCACCGCTTGGCCCTTTAGCTCTAGCCCTTACTGGCTAATTCTGATATCCCGATCAACCCATCTCTAATAATCTGTGAGCACCGGTCTTAGTGAGCACCGGTCTTACCGGGAGTGTATCTTCCCAGGAGCGGGGAGCATGGCGTCTCTCTGAGGCATCTGCTCCCGAGAGCAGAGCTGTGGAGTCTGAGCTCACTTCCTCTTCCTCCCAGCATTCTGCTCTGTTTACTCCACCCACCTATGTTCTAAGCTATGAGCCCAAGCAGTTTGTTTATTACTCAACCAATGAAATCAACAGATTGATATATGACACTCCCACAATACGGGAGACTTTGTATTGTTTAACTAGAAAAGAGGTGGAACACTTTAAGCATGGCTTACTGGGTCATCTTAGTATAAGCATGAAAGATAGTGATATGGAGAGTTATGTGGACTGTTATAGATATAACTTAGGTTTCAAAGCATAAGAGTGTTAGTAAATAGCCCAGAGAGCACTCTTGTGATATTTCAGCAGAGAGTGGATGATTTTTTTTCCTATGTCCTACAAATTTGTTGTAGGCCAAAATGAAGAGTTACTGATTAATGGCCTTGGCAGAGAATATTTCAAGATAGCCTGTTATTGATTTTGTCCTATGTTTGCTAGTAATCACTCTTATGAAGTCCTACAATAAAATGGAGTAAGTAGAGCAAGGATAAATACAAATATAAATTTTGAGATGGCAAAGATCACCAGAATGTGTGATGTTGGAGCCAAGTATAATTTGTTCAAGGAGGTAAGTATTTTAGAAAGTCTTATGATAAATGGAATAAAGGAAAGGATCCTAACCACATGTCTTAGTCAATGTCTAACTTTGTGAAGAAACACATGACCATGGCAATTATAATTAAGGAAAATATTTCATTTCATATGGCTTACAAGTTCAGGGTTTTAGTCCATTATCATCATGTTAGGAAGCATGGTGGTATGCAGGCAAACAAGTGTTGGAGAAAGACCTGAGAGTTCTACATCTGGATCTGTAGGGAGCAGCAAGAGCGGGTGACACTGGGCCTGGCTTGAACATTTGAAACCTTGAAGGCACTAGTAAGAGCAACAAGACTGAACTTCCTAATAGTACTACTCCCTATGAGCCTATGGAGATCAATTTCATTCAAATCACTACACCAGTGGAAAGGAAATAAAAGTTTACATATAAAGGAAACCATCAAAAACTAAAAGCTTATATAAGTATAATGTAGGGAGCTGGTCAAGTATGCAGACCTAGCAAGCAGAAGAATTTGGCAACTTTGGCCAGGTAGTTCTGGTTTAGGGTTCAGAGACACAGGAAGAGGGTTGAGGAACATTCCTTCACTACTATAGAAAGCCATCACTCATAGTTTAGAGAAGTTTGAGTGAGTCATGTTGCAGAAGGTTATGGATCATCTCTAGTGGCATAAGTGTGAGGCAGCTGGTCATTGGTAGGAGATTATGAAGCAAGAAGTCCTGGTGAAAATCAGGTAAAACTGTTTTCAAAAATCTGGCTCTCTGCATTCCAACTTGGCCCAATAGCTCCACCATTCTCCAATACTGAGGAACAAGCTGGGAAATCAGTACCTAAAACACGAGATAATAAAGGAAACTTCAGATTTAAATGATAGCACATAAGATCTGGAAAAATGAGGCATCAATAGCAGGTATTCCCTGTCAACCTAAACAACATTAAATGTAGATCTTTTTCCTTTCTTTCTTTCTTTCTTTCTTTCTTTCTTTCTTTCTTTCTTTCTTTCTTTCTTTCTTTCTTTTTTTCTTTTATTGAAAAAAGAGAAAAAAAAGTTTCCGCCTCCTCCCAGCCTCCCATTTCCCTCCTCCTCCTCCC